>NW_005360273.1:687302-712266 GCF_000412655.1 Myotis brandtii | reverse complement strand
AGCAATTACCTTTTCAGCTCCAACTTTCAGATTGGTGACTCATTCTTTATTTCCTTAAATTCCCGTCACTGATTATTACTTTTTGGGGCTTCTACAATTCCCTGCCGGTTCTTTCTCACTAATGCTAGCAGTTCTGGAACTGGCTGCTTTTAGGCAAAATACACTTTTCTACTGAGATTTTTCTGAAATTCCTTTGTGATTCCCCCCATATAACTTTTATACTCCCCTACTTCTGGTTTTTACAAGATGCAGCCAATAACAGCATATAACTGGTCTGTCGGTGCCATCTGTGGGACATCTAGGGCGAGCCCATCAGTGGTCACAGAAACCTCAGCCACAGCTGCAAATAATTAGCACTAGCAGCTTCTAAGAGAAATCTTCTGAAGGAGGGAATGATTTTGGTGTGTTGCCAGTGGCAGGACGCCTGGACTAGCGATTAGGTCAGCCACTGAGTCTTTGAGTCATAAGTTTGCTTCCTGTAAGAGGCTTTTAAAAATTGGAGTTGAACTCAGCTTTCCTTGATGCAATAAAACAGAAAAGGAGCCCTGGCCGGGTGGTTCAGTGGGTTGAGATATCTAAGGATGGGAGGGGTAACAGAGTGGCTTTTTGTTTATATTTTGTTTTGTTGTTGAACAGAACAGCAGTTAATCATGATATAAAGAAAACAATTCTAACAGCAGGGAAAGTTTTGAAATATGTTCACCAAAAGGTTGTGGGTTGATTCTGGTTTGATCCCTGGTTTGGGTGTGTGTGGGATGCAACTGATGGATGTTTCTCTCTCACATCAATGTTTCTCTCTCTCTCTTCCTCTCTCTCTAAAATCAATAAAGAAACACCCTTGGATGAGGATTTGGGGGGAAAAAAAGGTTCAGGTGAAATTCCAAGAGCAAAGGAACAGGAATAGTAGCTCAAACTGTCAGTGGTGGTGGAAACCACACCAGGTGTTAGACCGGTGGGGTCAGACCCAACCTGGGTTCAGCAACCTCGGTACTTGAGTTCTGACAAGGAAAGAATTCAGAGCCAAGACTCAAACTATAAGAGAACATTTATTTAGACGATCTCAGAGGTAGAAAAAGTAATTCCTAGAAGAAATGGGCTTAGGAAACAAGTTATAGAGGTAAAGGAAGGACCCTTGGAGCTTAGCAGTGAAGGTCAAGGTGACCCACCTGGGGGCATGGGGAGGGCGTGAGAGAGGGGAAAGGTGCAGGCACGTTCCCAGGCGGGAGAGCGCCGAGTCCTCCATCCTAAGGGGTTGAAGCTGGAGATTTCAGGGGCGGTCCCAAGAGAAGATTTCAATAGATCTCCCAGGTGCATCCTCTCAGGGCTGGGTCTCCACCGATAAATTGGTGGGCTCCAGGGCTCAAGGTCATTATTCACTGCAGCTGGTCCTGAGGTCAGCAATGGCGTCGCTCGTCTGGTTTCGCGGCTTTTCTGGGCCTGGAGCTGAAATACAACTGAGGCCTAGATGTCATCTCTAAGAAGGAAAGGTAGGGGGGTCCAAACGGTGTCGCCAGCAATATCCTAGGGGAGGAGAGGTCACCCCGGGGAAAGGGCCCGCCCTGCAGCTGTCCGTTGCTCGGTACCTGGGCTTTCAGCCCCGGTGACCTTCGGTACCTGGCGCGCCGTCCTTGCTCCGCTCACGTCTGTCTAACTGCCCACCGCAAAACCAGAAGGTAGAAAGCGGCCTGTTACCCAAACGTTGCGGTAGTTTGTTGACCAAATTCCCATTATCCCTCCCCTTCTGAGTCACTGGGGCTGGGAGACTCCATTCCGGTTTCTAACAAGGCATCACTTATAAGAATCACCGCGAAGGAAGGAGGAACTGGCCACAGTCCATGAATAACATCCACTCTTACCTTTCCCTTTTCATATTTCAAAACTTTCCCTGCTGTTAGAATTGTTTCCTTTATATCATGATTAACTGCTGTTCTGTTCAACGACAGAACAAAATATAAACAAAAAAACCCCCACAGTTATCCCTCCCGTCCTTGGATATCTCAACCCAGGGCTCTGGCATTGCTGCCTGGGGCAGAGCCAGGATCAGCCCAGCCAGGAGCCTGAGCAGGACAGAGCCCCCGGGGAGAGAGGGCAGGGGTCTTCCATCTCAGTCTCCCAGGCGTGGGGCATGTTCCCTCAAACCCTTTGGTGACCGCTAACTATGAGTTAATTTATTGGAGCTCTTCATGCTTCCGGCCCAGACCCCTCGTCATGGCGTCGAGCCTCTGAAAGCAGCTCTGAGAGGACGTGCCTTTTCCTAACATGTTACATATTAGATGTCATCTCGTTCAGTTTCCTTAGAGGTAACATATTAGAGTAATCCACATGTGACTTCTGGTTTTGCCCAGTGCTAACCATGACTCTCTCTCTTTCTCATTTTATATCTCTCTCTAAAAGAAGCTATTTAGATCTGTTGATACCATAAGCTTTTGTGGAAATCGTGGGATTTATTAGATTGTAAGGAGCAGAGAGAGGAGGAGTTAGCTGCACTGCACAGCACAGCACACAGCCTCTGACAATACATATCCACTAGACCCGTGGTCGGCAAACTGCGGCTCGAGAGCCACATGCGGCTCTTTGGCCCCTTGAGTGTGGCTCTTCCTAAGCCTTAGGAGTACCCTAATTAAGTTAATAACAATGTACCTACCTATATAG
Organism: Myotis brandtii; assembly: GCF_000412655.1. Taxonomy (NCBI): domain Eukaryota; kingdom Metazoa; phylum Chordata; class Mammalia; order Chiroptera; family Vespertilionidae; genus Myotis; species Myotis brandtii. The sequence continues at coordinate 709,614 of NW_005360273.1, read as the reverse complement.
TTTAAGTTTAAAAAATTTGGCTCTCAAAAGAAATTTCAATCGTTGTCCTGTTGATATTTGGCTCTGTTGACTAATGAGTTTGCCGACCACCGCACTAGACAGTTGCTGTTTATCTCAATTCTCTCTTCAGCCCCACTCTCATCCCATTGGAGATCCCTTCCTTTCTCTCCCTCTTCCTACCAACCCAGCCCTCACTCCTGTGCTTCCTTCTTTGTGCAGAGTGCCCAGGTGCCTTTGCTGAGGGCTTACTAAAAATCTGTCAGCAAAAGCGTGTCTCTCAGGAAGGCAAGATAGAGGTGAAAATGGGTTATTGTTTAAAAAAATTATTCCAGATCGTTACATTGTACAATACATAGTTTCTTTACTTAACTGTGTTCAACTGATTTTTAGATCCAAAAACAGAGCCACAAAATAGTTCACTTGATTTCTCAAAAGTTTTAAGCAATCCCAAATTTTAGTTTTCCTGGCATTCTTACATAAGACTTTTTTACCCTCTGGTATTCCTACCTGCCTTCTACCAGACATAAGATGGATGGTTCCTGCCAGATGTCATCAATTTACATCAAAACTTATCTTTCTTGGCCTTGCACATCTTCTCCCCACACTCCACAGCCCTCTTCTACGAGAAGCATGGAAGAGATAAAGGGTGTGGGGAAAATTAGCTTTTGGCTATGTTCCTCAACTTTGACCTGTGTTTATCTGCTAGCTTTCCTCTAGCAATATGTTTTAACAAAAGAAAAAAGAAAAAACCCCAAAGCAGGTGGCTGTTTCTGTTTTCAATGCCATGGAGAGCTGGTCACTTTTCTGAGTTCTGGGATCATTCCGTGGAAGGCTCCTTCAGAAGTCACTAGTTTCCTGGCATAGTTCCTTATCTTACCGGTTTTCACAACCCGTTTTCCAAAGCCAGAGATCACAACCATCTGTTAAATCTCACTTTCTACATATGCATGCTGTCAGGTGGAAGATAAACAAGGATTGTGTGTCTAAGTCCCAATTCATTTCCATTGTTGGATGGGGAAAACGAAGTTTTAAAATGCCTATAATGCTGATGACAATTTTACAGTTTCATGAAATCCAACTTGGCATTTCATCAAACACTTCTTTATTTAATTTTCTTGATTGATTGGGGTGACATTGGTCAAGATGAACATATAGGTTTCAGGTGTGGGTTTCTTTGGTACAAAATCTGTATATTGTACCATGTGCCCACCACCCAAAGTCAAATCTTCTCCTGTCACCTTCTATTGGGACCCCTTCTCCCCTGACCCCCTTCCTTCTGGCAACCACCACCCAGCTGTTTGTGTTCATGAGTTTCAGTTAAATATCCCACATATAAGTGAAATCATATGGTTCTTAGCTTTTTCTGGCTGACGTATTTCATTTAGGATAACATTCTCAAGGTCTATCCATGTTGTTACAAATGGCACTATTTCATCCGTTCTTATGGCTGAGTAGTATTCCATTGTGTATATGTATCACATCTTTATCTCATCCTCTGTCATGGGACAATGCAATGTTGGTTGTTTCCATGTCTTGGTCACCGTGAATAATGCTGCAATGAACATTGGGTGTGTATTTATCTTTGTGAATGCATGATTTCGAGTTTTTTTCAGGTATATACCCAGGAGTGGGGTTGTATGGTAGCTCTATTCTTAATTTTTTGAGGAATCCCCAGACTGCTTTCCTTAGTGGTTGTACCAGTCTACATTTCCACCAGCAGTGAATGAGGGTTCGCTTTTTTCCACAACCTCTCCAACACTTGTTTTTGCTTGTCTTGTTGATACTAGCCATTCTAACAGGTGTAAGGTGGTATCTCATTGTAGTTTTGATTTGCATTTCCCTAATTGGCTTTGAGATTGAACATCTTTTCATATATCTATTGGCAGTTTGTATGTTTTTTTGGGAGAGGTGTGTTTTCAGGTCCTCTGCCTACTTTTGGATTGGGTTGTTTGTTTGTTTGGTGTTGAGTTTTATAAGTTTTTTGTATATTTTGGAAATTAAACCTTTGTCGGGAGCTACTGTTTGCAAATAACATCTCCCCATCAAGTTGGCTGCCTCTTGGCATCAAACAGTTCTTATGTGCAAGTCCTTTGCTAGGTGCTGGGGACACAAATGTATGAGATATTTTCCTTGCCTTTGATGAATTTACAATCTGGACAGCAGGGTCATTTGACAGTAGTTATTAAGTCATAAAGATGTTCCCACTCTTCATAATTTATTTTAGGAGGTAAAATTCGAATACCGCCATTTCTCCTGCTTTCGGTTTCTGCGCCTTCGCAAAGCTTCCAACAGGCAAATGTGGGACAGAGCATTCCGAGGTTCCAACCTCTGTGGTCCCTGGGAGCCCCCAGGAGGAGGCCCAGGGAGTACTTTGCCATTTTCAGTGGAAAACAAGTGGTGGTTACTAGCTATGATGACTCTGTACTTTGGGTCTGGATTTGCTGCACCTTTTGTTATTGTAAGACAGCAACTGCTTAAAAAATAAGGATATTTAGTTGATCCATGAAACAGATATAAAGAGCATTTTGAGAGGTGCAGTCTCTCTGAAAAAAAAATGTATCAAGCTGTTGAACTCAACCTACTAGATGTGTTTGTAAATAAATGTATGGCAGTAAGGATTTAATGCCTTTTCTCTGAAATACGAAATGTGATAATTGAGCATGTGTGTACTTTTTCATTTGGGTATTATCCCAATATTAGTTTCTTGACCAAAAATATGGGATGTAGCTTGTTTCTTGGTCTTAAAATCTGAGATGTTATTTACAAGGACACAACCTTGTTGGTAATTTATGTTATAAATGCAAACTTGACTTTAGTTCTATACTAATTTCCTTTTTATTTAAAGGGGAAGAAAAAATTTACTTTTCTGTCTTCCCCTTTACCTCAAAGAAGTGCATTGGTTTATCTCCCTGAGTGATAGTTAATTATGAGGAAAACCAGTGTTGTATACAGATTAAGTTCAAGAGCTTTATTTTTTCCTTTAGACCTATTCCCTAAAACGGAAATATTTGTCTTAATAAATGTTCCACTGACCAATATTAGTCTTGTGTAGACTGAAACAAAAGTACAACATTTGAAATGTAAGGTAATAGCATGTAAGGTAGAATATAGGAAATAATTACTAATTTATTCTGGTGCTTTGACTAGTAGAAATGGGTATAAAGATGGCTCTGATTAGTAATTGTCCCCATGAATCAAATTTGAGTAATGAAATGCTGCTTGCCAATTAAATTTTAGTGACTTAATTCCTAGGGCTTTGTATTTGGGCCAGAAAATAGTAATCAGCTACTAAATGTTTTAATCGCAATTTGGTTACTTTGGGAACGTCACTGGTGTTAGAAGAACACTGTAACCAAAGCTAAACTGGTGGTCTGATTAGCCTCCAGAGTTTGGGGGAGGGGAGCCTGTATTTAAAACTAGAATATCCACATAAAGGTCTATATTTCTGGATTCTTGAAAAGTTGCTCTAGATCAGTGGTTCTCAACCTTGGCTGCACATTAGAATCACCTGGGGATCTTTTTAAAATCCTGATTTCTGAGCCTCACCCTCCAGAAATTCTGTTTCTTTTTGTTACTAATGTTGTGGCCCCACCCCATAACAAAGAAACAGAATTTCTGGAGGATGAGGCCCAGAAATCAGGATTTTAAAGATTCCCAGGTGATTCTAATGTGCAGCCAAGGTTGAGAACCACTGCTCTAGGTGGTTCTACACATCCCTTCATGGAACAAAATGGCTGCCTCTGTCAGTCTTCATTTTAACATTGGATTTCCTACAGGTCCCTACTGTTGAACTGATTTGATAGAACCTTACATTTTTTATTTGTTTTTCTGGGATGGCCTATCTTAGACTTTTAAATATATATATACTAGAGGCCTGATGCACGAAATTCGTATAAGAGTAGGCCTTCCTTCCCCCAGCTGCCGGCACCGGCTTCCCTCACAGAGGGAGGCGGCCGTGCCCACCCACTGCAGCTGGCTGGTTGGTGGCCTTGGGGCTCCCTCTGCAGGGTGATCATGGGGCGATGGCCAGGCCCCCGGCCAATCACATTGCACCTGCCTTGGCTGGCCTGGTGCCAGTGGGTGTCATAGTGTGGTCCTGAATGGTCATTCTGCTGTTCAGCCCTTTGGTCAATTTGCATATTATGCTTTTATTAGGATTTATATAGGGTATATACTTTTTTATTGATTTCAGAGAGGAAGTGAGAGGGGAGAGAGAGACTGAAACATCAATGATGAGAGAGAATCATTGATTGGCTGCCTCCTGCAAGCCCCCTATTGGGGATTGAGCCCACAACCCCGGCATGTGCCCTTGACCGGAATCAAACCCGGGACCCTTTAGTCCGCAGGCCGATGCTCTATCCTCTGAGCCAAATCAGCTAGGGCCTATCTTAAACTTTTTAATAACTACTTGGCAACTACTTAAATAATGGATGCAACTTAATCTAAATGACTGTCCAAACATTCCCTATACTTCAGTGTCATTGTTTTTTGATTATCATTGATGTTAGCCTGTGTTTGTTGAGTTTTTCTATGGAATATCAAGGCTTTCTACCTTTGCGAAAAGAATAAACAAGAGTAAATTTATGGTTAATAAAAAAAAAGAAGTCAAATGCAATGCAAACTACATGGGGGGAAAATGAGTTTATTGCAGCATTAATCATAAGCAAAAGAACTGAAGCAACTTGCAGAGAGGTCAATAATAGAACATTGTTAAGTAAGGATTGAAATAAATATCATCATTTAAAATAATAATCTTGCTAGAAGGAGTCATTGAGGGGGGAAAAGGAAACATATGTAATAACTTCAACAAAAAAGATTTAATAAAAGAGAATACAAAAATTAAAAAATAAAAAGATAAAAATAAATAAAATAATCTTGAAGGCAAAACAAAGATTAACCCTAAGCATATACTACTTATATTTACTACATTCAATTTCATGATGATGCATGCTCAATCTAATTTTTATAGTTAAACAGATTTAAGGACATATATACCCTAAGTACTATGGTATATTGGGTCAGGGAGCTTATAAAAATTAGGACAAGGAGAGGCTAATTATTTAAGTAATTTTTAAAATTTATTTGAGAGAGGTGAGAAAGAAACATTAATTGGCTGCCTTCTGAACGCACCCCTACTGGGCATTGAACCCACAACCTGGGTATGTGCCCTGATCAGGAATCAAACCTGACACCTTTCGGTGTATGCCCTGACCACACTCCAACTGAGTGACACCGGCCAGGGCAAGACTAATTCTTTTATTTTAATTTTATTTTTTTCTTTCAATTTGTCAACATTCATTTTTTTAAATTTTATTTTATTGTTTAAAGTATTATAGGTAGTAGTACATATGTCTCCTTTTTTGTTCCCCATTGACCTTTGTGCAAGAATAGGCTTGCCCCCCCCCCCCCCCTTGCCCCCCCTCACCCCCCCCCCAGTGTCTTGTGTCTATTGGTTGCACTTATATGCATGCATACAAGTCCTTCAGTTGATCTCTTACCTTCCCCCTCAACACTCCCCAGCCTTCCTGCTGTAATGTGACAGTCTGTTCAATGCTTCTCTGCCTCTGTATCTATCTTTTTGTTCATCAGGTTATAATGGTCTTTATTTTCCATAAATGAGTGAGATCATGTGGTATTTTTCTTTCATTGCCTGGCTTATTTCACTTAACATAATTCTCTCCAGTTCTATCCATGCTGCTGCAAATGGTAAGAATTCCTTCTTTTTATAGCAGCGTAGTATTCCATTGTGTAGATGTATCTTAGTTGGCTAATTCTTTTAAACGCCCTAGAATTGTACATTGGCCACTGGGAGGAGCCTTTTTATAATGTTTCTAATTTTTCTTTAGGAACCAAAGTCTAAATTTATGCAGATGAAGTTCTAGATGTTTCCATGACTGCCTCTTTGAACCTCTAAAAATCTCTTCTGTGCAGAGCCTCCAAGTTTTTTTTTTAATAAAAGAAAAAAGCTAAATGCATATTTTCATTACCAAATAGCCAAAAGAATAGTCTTCCAATAGAGAAATAGTTCCATAAAACTAAGTTATGATACCTTAACTACATGGAGTATTATGTAACAATGAACATGACAGTTATGAAAAAGCATAAACATGTTTGTTAATTCAATAAGTAAAAAATTAAAAATAGAAATTATTAATCTTGAATATATGTATAACAATTTTAATTGCATAAAGACAAAATCTGCAAGAGAATATGTAAGAATGTAAATAGTTGTGTTAGGGTTGTAAAATTATAGGTGAATACTTTTCTGTTATCAATTAAAATATTTTACAAAGAAATAAAAAGAAAGATGCTTAGAGTTATTTGTTATATTCTGCTGAATTCATCATGACAGCCCATCTATGAAAGAGGAAGACATATTTCTCTTTTAAACTGAAAAATGTTTTGAAGATCCAAACTAATTCAGTGGTAGAAGGTAGAGTATGATATTATAGAAGTGTACTTTTTAATTTTCAGGCAAATGTAGGCTGGAACCCTGCTTCTACCATGTTCATAGGAAAGGCTGCCGAAATTCTGATGCTCGGATTCCTTATTTCTAAAGAGAATAATTTTTAAAAACCTACTTTGCCATTTGTCTTGTTTTTATTTACATTTGTTTTGCTTTAATGACACTAAGTGCCTGGTACCTACTTGGTACTCAGTAAATGTGGATGGTTTGTGGGAGTTTATGTAAAGCCTTATAGGACTGGGGGCATGACTGTGACCTTGAGTTTGCTTCCATGAAGGGCCTGGCTCTTCACTAAACTACTTCAAGGAGGACTTGGGGGGACAGAAAGATCTGGCTTCCGTTAGTGCTCCTTTGTGCAAAGAGCAGGATACAGATAAAAGGATAAATAACCATTTCTTTCATATGCCTTCTCCATCCCTTCACCCATGAGGTCTGACTGACATGTGCAGGGGCTTGTAAATACCAAGGTCCTCCCTTCCAGTCCGACAGGCAGCAGAAGGGCTGGTGTTAGCAGTGACCTTTACCAATTACTTCGTTCCACCGTCATCTCTCGGTCCCCAGAGTGGTAAGATCTTCCCAGGTCTACTTTCATACGGCATCGGGGAAAGGACCAGGAGAGGGGGAAATGTTGAGTTTCAAGTTTCTGATCTGGTTTTCTGTAACCAGCTTAATAAAAGTCCTAAGGGGGCAGTTCAAAGCAAACATCCTGCTGACGGGAATCAGTTGTCAATCCTCTTGACAGAAATTAGCTACCATTGCAGGGAAAGAGATGTTGCAAGCCAAACCTGCATTACACTTGATATCTTTAAAGGGCCTGGTGTTCCTGCTTTGGAATGACTCAACGAAATGTCCTTAAGGCGTCCCTTGGGAGACTTCTCTCCTGTCCCACCTATCTGTGGTCCTTTGACCACACCCAAACTTTGCTCCCACTCTCTGAATTTCCCAATTCTCAAGGATTTGTCACACTGAGTTATTATAGCACCCCAGTTCACTTTCACTCTCTTAATAGTAATGTGGAAATTACTCATGTTGTTGACTCCTCAAATAAATTTGTAATGATTTTTGTCTGAGTTGTGACATAGTATGCTTCCTTGATATCTCGAATCCAAAGGATATAGACTGAAATGGTCACAAAGCTTACTGATAAGAGCTAGAAAACAGAGGTCTGATGGCAAAGTGGCCATTAGAAGAAAGACTGTAAACTTGAAAGGTGAACAAGCAGATATAGAATAAGCAATCATGTACAAAAAGAAACTATGGTAGCCCAGCCAGTGTAGCTTGATGGTTGAGCGTTGACCTATGAACCAGGAGGTCACAGTTTGATTCCTGGTCAGGGCACATGCCTGGGTTGTGGGCTCATTCCGCAGTAGGGGGTGTGCAGGAGGCAGCCGATCAATAATTCTCTCTCATCATTGATGTTTCTCTCTCTCTCTCTCCCTCACCCTTTCACTCTGAAATCAATAAAAATATTTTTTTAAAAAATAATTTCATGAATGAACAAATGAAGGAACTCTTATGAACATTCAAAAGAGACAACACATCTGAGTTCATACATTACAGTGTGATAAATCTTGTGATTGATCTTGTATCATAAGAGCTTGATTTGGACTTTTCAGGATTTTCTACATATACAATCATGTCATCTACAAATAAAAACGGTTCACTTCTTCCTTCCCAAAACCAGTGGTTCATTACTCATAGTTCATTCTTTTGCATTGTTGTGTAGTATGCAAATCCCCAAAAGCAAATGCAATATTACTTTTCTTATCTAATGGTCTGACTTTTGATCGACATCCAGGAGAAGAAAAAGCCAGGATCCTTTCTCCTACATGAAAATGCCCTAAGGGCCTATGGAATAGACAGAGCCAGTCCCCACAGCCAGGTCTCTGCTCCAAAGGAGAGGAGAGGAGATTTTCCACTTCTGGAGAACACTAACTGAGCATTGTGAGCAAATAGGGCCATAAAGAGCTGGCCTGCCTCTGTGGTGTTCCCCCAGCATGCTTCAGTTTTTCCTAGGCTGCTGCTGGAAGGAAATGAAACACATCAAAGACGTGGAAAGGTGGAGAGAAGCCACTAGGTACAGACTCACTGGCTATAGGACAGTGACAGCTAACAGCGGGGATGGAGACGGAGCACATCAAGCAGAAAAGCACAACCATCTGGGATAATTTACTGCAGAGAAAATACCCGGAAACACACGGAGTGTTCTCTGAAGGCAGCACTGGGGGGCTGCCAAGTTCAGAAATGGAGGTTCATGAGGGAGAACTGGATGAAAGTTATGCCCAGAAGACGAGGAGAGGATCTAATATTATTTACGTGCTTTCCATCTCTACTCTCCCCATCTCCCCATCTCCCCCTTATTAAAAACCAATCCTGTGATAATTTTTTCCCAATTAAATGAGACGTCAGTGAAAATTAATAAAATACCTTTTTAATAAGAAAATAAATTTCAAAGGGAGAACCTAAACCTAATAGAACAATTGCTGTGTGATGGACAAGCAAGGGTAAATGGCCCAGTAGTCACAGAATGAAGCATGTAGTACAGTTTATAAAGATACATTAAGTAGATGAAATTAAAATGCTTCCATGCTGTAGGGGCAAATTTATTTACCCGGACAGTCTGATTAGCCAGTGGCATTATGCAAAGCAGGTATTTATAACCTAAGCCTTAGGAACTTGACATTTAATAGTTTCTCTTTTTTTTTCATACTTAATTATACAGAGAAAAATATATTTGATGACAATGAGAATGTGTTAATGGGTTGACCATAATCGTGTGTGTGTGTGTGTGTGTGTGTGTGTGTGTGTGTGTGTGTGGTTTATTTGTCAGTTTTCCCAGCTTAGAGCTTGAATTCAAGAATACATATTACTGGAACAGATTTTCAACCAATTTTAAAATGTCATTTGCCATCATTATAATACATCTGTGTAAAGGAGGAAAATGATAGTATGGATAGTTTTAAGAGGCAATAATTAGAGAGCAATTTATATTTGCTTTAAGGATGTGTGTCTATGTGTGCCTACCTATACCTGCTTTCTTGGTATTCCAGTGTGTAGGTCTGGCTTGAAAAAACTTCTAGCCCCCCTTGACCTTAGGAAATGAAGAACGAAGAGAGTTCGGCTTAATTCCATCCAGTAGGGTGTTTGAATATCTGCTATGTTTTGATTAGTGATATTAAGTAACAGAAAGCATCTCTTTAGCAGCTTCAACCCCAAAGCAGATGTGTGTGTGTGTGTGGGGGGGGCGGGGGGGGGGTCAGGGGAGACTACATGAGGATGCAGAGCAAGAAGGCATCTGGATCTCAGGAACAGAGAGTAACCAAGACCTAGAAAGCTGTCAGGACCCGCTCTGCCTCTCTCTGCTGGCTGCCTCATTCTTTTCCCTCTGTATTCTGAAGCCCTTTCTCTTACTTCTTTAGACCTTGGACAGAAATGAGCTTGTGAAACATCTGCCTAGACCTAGACAGACTAGCAATCTCAAAATCACTGTTTCCTATCTCCAGGACAGGGAAACATGCTGGCCCCGTTTAGTGTAGGTTAAGCCTATCATCTGTGTTAGGTGTGACAAGATCACATATAGAGAAGTGGCTAAGAGGGAAATGCCCCTGAAGAGGAGGAGGTAGTTTCCAGAGAAAGGCAATTACTTAGAGGTAGGCAGACAGGCTCTACATTGTGTTTGTACATGATTTAGCCCAGAATAAGCACCATGGGAACAAAAGAGATGCTTATATCATAGCTTCTGTCTTTACGAAGGTCGCGATCTCATGTGTACGTGAAGGAGTAAAATTGAGGACTGTGATTAAATACTGAAGTGCTGGCTTTGATTCAAAGGCAGCTGGATATCAGGGGAACATGGTGGAACGTAAAAAAGACATGGGTGCAAAGCTTCACTCTGCCTCCTGCTCTTATCTGTTCTTTGTGGGTCACAGGTTATTCTTTCGTGGGTCTTCATCTTACTTGTAAAATGTGGATAATTATATTCCACTTAAAGGCGTTTTGTAATGATTCAATGCAGCACTTAACAAATACCTAACACGGTGGAATCCCAGGTTACAACAGTTTGTTTCAATGAGCCTGTGGCCAACAACCTGGGTGGATTGCTGGACTAGATGTTGGGAACAGAATTAAGACATAGACATTGGTTATCCTTGAGGAAATCGCAGTCTGTTGTGGTGGGAAGGAAGCAGATGAACAGATAAGCTCAATAAAATGTAGCGTTGAGCCCTGGCTGGTTTGGCTCAGTGGATGGAGCGTCGGCCTGTGGACCAAAGGGTCCCAGTTTTGATTCCGGTCGAGGGGCACATATCCAGGGTTGTGGGTTCGATCCCCAGTGGGGGGCGTGCAGGAGGCAGCCGATCAGTGATTCTCTCTCATCGTTGATGTTTCTATCTCTCCCTCTCTCTTCCTCTCTGAAATCAATAAAAATACATTTTTTTAAAATGTAGCGTTGACTAGGATTCTGGATGTGATTGATCTGTGATGGACCTGAGAAAGTTTTGCAAAGGTGCTGGGACATAGGCAAGGCCTTATGCAGGTAGGTAGGTTTTGAACAGGAACATTGCTTATCAAAATGGGTTTAAAAAGACCCTTTCCAAACACTGCTGGGCTCAAATAAAGGAACTAAGGAAATGATACAAATTTCAAGCAGGTTTCTACATGGTAAAGGAACCTAGAAAATCCACGCTGTGGATTATGCAGTTGTAAGTAGCAGGACATATTTTTTAAAAAATATATTTTATTGATTTTTTACAGAGAGGAAGGGAGAGGGATAGAGAATTAGGAACATCAATGAGAGAGAAACATCGATAGGCTGTCTCCTGCACACCCCCTACTGGGGATGTGCCCACAACCAAAGTACATGCCCCTGACCGGAATCGAACCTGGGACCCTTCAGTCTGCAGGCCGACGCTCTATCCACTGAGCCAAACCAGTCAGGGCAGGACATATTTTTTTGAGCTCCGGGGAAACAAAAATACTCAAGAACAAAAATGTATGTTTGATTTAATAGTGTAAGTTCAGAAAATACATACCACAGGCTAACACTAGGTAAGTTTCAGAACCACTCTTTGCTAGATTAACTGGAAGAAAAAGGAAGACATGATACCAGCGTTTGACATTTAAAGTTGCTGTTTCAGTACACTTGTCAAAGCCAGCCAGGGTGCTTTGCCATCTCAGAACAATTTGTTCACTTAGAAATTAGAGGTGTTTGGGCCAATAAATCGAAATTTATTTTGTAGTAGTCATTTCTCTTAATGGAAGTGTTTTCCAGATGTTGCCTAAGTCTAGTCGTCCGGGCCCTCTTCCAATAAATGAGGAAAGTTTGATTTCATTGGTTGTCACTGTTGATTTTGTCTAACCTTTGGACTAATGGGTTCATCCCAGTATATCTGCACTGATATATATATGACTTCCAGGACACTGGAGAAGTTCATCTATCCTCTTACCGGTAAGTGTCAAAGTCAACTTGCTTCGTGGAATTAAATGTTTTCAATTCAATAGGGATAAACTTTATTAAAGGTTTTTGAAATAGCTTTGTAAGGATAGTAGTTGGACAGTTTGGGAAAAGATCACATTTCTGCAGTCCACCTGTTGGAAGCTGGTAAATTGATATTGAGAATGAAGGGGAAGTTGGAATGGTAACTCCTATGTTGATCAAATTAAATTTTACTGAGGCTGGTTATTTTGTTCCTTAAGATAGAATTTCAACCTTGCACTGTAAGTACCTGTTTTAATGTTAATAGAATTTTAAGATAAGTTTGTATTCTATGGGGGGAATTCTAAAGAATTAAAATGTTCAATGACATGACTGAGATGGTGACTTGATTTCTTCTGCATAAGATTAAATCTAATCATCAAATAATTACTATAGAAGGAAAGCTGACTAAAAGTCTTGCTTCGAGAATGGGGTGGTTTTATCCTTAAATTGCATTTTAAAAGTTACCAAAACATGAATGCAGCACAGGCATGAGCTCGTGGTGAGATTAAAGAGGAGTTTTCTGATCCTTTTGTTTTCTTCTCAGCGATGGCCATGGAGTGGAAGATACTTCCCATTCACTTGTTGCTGCTACTTTCTGTTTTCTTGATTCAGCAAGTTTCTTCTCAAGGTACCTTAACCATCAAAAACTGTTTTATTTCACAACTATTTCTAATCATTCAGTTCTGACTCTTAGGCCAACCAAAGAAATAGACGTCTAAAAATGTATATTTAAGTTTCATGCAGAGTACAACCTTATTATGTAAAAACGTACCTTTTATGAGCATTTTGGAATTCTCACTCTTGTCTCCCGTGTTACAGAATCTTTCAAGAAGTTTTGAGCTTTTCTATAGAATAATTTTTGTATTCATTAGCCCCAGGGTTATCCCAAAAGTTAAAAAATACATATACAGATGTTGCTGGGGTGATACAATATTATTTGATTAACTGATAAGATCAGTATTTAAATAGCATATAATTTTTATCTAAATGTTTATAAAGTATTGATAAAACACTTCAATGGACATCTGCAATATTTGAAATGGCATTTTATTAATCTTGAAAATGCTCTCTTTCTTATATAAGGACTGTTCATCCAGATATGGAATTACACAGATGTGAATGTCATTTGATATGAGGTGCATGATTGTTATGGTGAAATTACATTTATGAAATAGACATTTCCAGTAAAATAATTAAAATTCTCATGAACCTGAGCAAGAAAGGTAACTGCCTGCTATGGGCATAGTTTCAGAATCGCTGAGATAAGAAAAGATGGAAAATGCATGAAAGCAAATATAAACATTTCAAAAGGAATGGTGACGGCTCTGGTATCTCCAGACCCCGGTGCTCTTTCATGATAAATTACAATGTTCGTAGCACTGGGTGCGTTTTTCTAACCCACCTTTCCTCTGTGATAGTCAATTGTTCACTAAAATGGTTTACTTTCCTTTAAGTAAATGAATTTAAAATTAGCTATTAAAATGAATAGCAAGAGAACTACAGACATTTAATCTATGAAAATAAACTTTTCCTGTAAAGATATTTGATTTCCTATTTCAGAAATCTGCTAACGGTAAATAACATTTTGATGTTGCATCTGCTTTTCTTGCCTTCTCAACCTCTCCCCATTCCCTTTTTTCTTTATATATAATATATGTATTTATATACATACACTATATATGCATCTGTGTGTATTGTGTGTATATGTATGCAAACACTTCTGAAAGTTTTCCTAATATTTACTGTTTAATTTGCATATTAAGACCTTTACTCTCCTGGACTCATCATTTTGAGATTTTTTTTCCAGTGTGTTTTGAAAGTCCTTCTATGGATTTAGGACATTGCACCTGCCAATTTATATTCCAGAGACAGATTTAATGGTTGCTTTTCCATGGTTATCTCTTCAGGGAGGATTTCAAGGTGTTTTTCAAATGATTTTGAAACTATATTGGAGGATAATTATGCTTTTGGTTTTTTTTTGGTTTTTGTTTTACCCAAAAATATTCTGTTCATGACCTTTACGTTCATGTCCAGGTCTTATTTCAATAGTTATTCATTTTGCAGTCATTTTAGCAGTGGTTGTAAACATCTGACTTCCCTGACATTTAAAGAACCCAGTTCCCCCGACCAATAAAAGGGAAAGGACACCTAGGAGAGTTTGTGCAGGTATAACCAGCTTTCTTTAAGCTCATCAAGAACAAGAGGCACTGTGATTGTTGGGAAAGTTTGGGTTTTAGAATCAGATATATTAGAATTCAAATTCTAAATGGGCTGTTGACTTAAGATCTATAGTAATAAAAGCATAATATGCTAATTAGACCAGACATCCAAACGACCTTCTGGATGTCATTCCAGGTGTCCTTCTTGATGAAGCCACAGCAGTGGGGGCTGAGGCAGAGGCACATAGGGGCGATCAGGCAGGAAGGCAGAGGGGTTAGGGGCGATCAGTCAGGCAGGCAGGCGAGTGGTTAGGAGCCAGGGGTCCCAGATTGCGAGAGGGATGTCCAGCAGTAGGACATCCCCCCAGGGGTCCCAGATTGCGAGAGGGTGCAGACTGAGCTGAGGGGCCTTCCCCCCACCCCTCCTCATGCAGGAATTTCGTGCACCAGGCCTCTAGTAACTATATAATTTAGGGCCAAATCAGGACACTTCTGAGAGTGAAAGAGGTCAATATGAATAATTAACAGGTATTCATTGACTTATAATATGCATATGCTGGACCTATTCACTAGCTTGGGTGCCCTGAAGCAAGTTATTAAAATTTCAATCTTTCAGCTTCCTTATCTCTGAAGAGAAGCTACTCAGAGTCTCTTGGCAACATTTTCAAAAGCTTTAGAGATAACGTATGACTCAGTACCCAGCACAGAGAGGCTCCAATGATGGCAACAAGCCATCATCTTAGCAACATCAGGAGAGCTGTAGCTGCCACCCACCTTCCAGGAAAGGTGCAAAGCTCCTACTTTGATTTTCAAAAGAGTATTTGTCTTCTCAGTCTAGGAAAAGAATAAAGTGGGTCTTATAAAAGATCAGGCAAAGATCACCTGGACCTATGGCTAATTATCATCCCCATCCTTGCCCAACGGATACAATTCTCTCTCCCCAAATGGCTCTATCCTCCTCCTGAGATCTCTCCCTCTCTGTAAGTGGTTTGGCCGTGTTTACCTATATTGTATGATTTTAGATGTATCAAGCTGTGCAGGGAGATGTGGGGAAGGGTATTCTAGAGATACCCCCTGCAACTGTGATTATAACTGTCAACTCTACATGGAGTGCTGCCCTGATTTCAAGAAATTCTGCACTGTGGGTAAGTGCCAAGAGCTGGCATCTCCCCTGTCAAGCATCGCTGTTCTTGAGAGTCCCTTGCTGTGCTCTGTTCACACTATTGCGCATCTTGTTGCTCAAGTGTCTTTCCCTTCCCTTGCATAAATGTCGCAGCATGCTGTACCTAAGGATGGTGTCAAAGCTCGTCACTACTGGGGGAGTTTAAGCGGGGCCTGATCTGTCACTTGCACAAGGTTTTTGATTAGTGCCAAATACAATGTCTTGTCTTCAATAGAGACTTAACACTGTGACTCTGGAATCATGAAGTAAAAAGTAATGAGTTGTCATTGCTTAGTCAGGAGGCCTTTCAGAAGTTTCACCAGAAGAATCTATGGTCCTAAAATCTTGTCTATTACTTGACTTTTTAAAAATATATTGGCATGTTTCTAAATTACCTAAAAATGGCACTTTAATGAAGCATTGGTGTTTAATGATGAGTTTCAATGAAAACCAAAAGGTTTGAATGGTAGGTAATATTTCTCTTGAATATATTTTTGGCCATTTTAATAACACGGAGACATGTCATATTTAATTTATAAAAATTCTAATTGCCTCAAAGTTATCTTTGCTTTTAGAATTTGCATGTGAAGCTCATAAGTATATTGTTATGTGTTGTTATGTGTTGTGTTGTGTTAAGGTAATTATTTCAAATAGGCCTTGTTGGAGTCATTGGATCTCTAACCAAGGTTTTTTTTGTGTGTGTGTTTTTTTAAAATAAGCAAGCCTGTCTTACAGAGTCCATGCCATGGATTAGGCTATGTCTTTCACCTCTACTAAAATTTAGTTTTAAGGCACTAAATTTACAAGCAAACCTACCAAGAATTTGTTAATAGTTTGTCCTAATAAAGGTCTCTGCATTATAAACAGAGACCTTTAATTCTGAGCTGAAACATTGATCCATTTGGAATATATTGTTGTAGGATCTGAATATTAAATGAACAGAAATCTATTACAATGAGTGATGTGAGGAGGAAAAAAGATGGAGGGATTTCCCATGAAGGGTCATTTACTATTGAAACATTTCCCATTGTCCATACATGGAGATGACTTGGGTAGCATTGGGGTGTCTCTTGGAACCTCGAAGGGCAAACATGTTTCCCCAAGTCCCCATATTTCTTTCTTGACTTGGGCTGTCTCCACTTGGGAAACCATCCATTTTCCTAAGCAAAGGACTTAGAAATGCTCTTGGGGGCTCTAGTGGACTAGAAAGAAGGTGGGAAAGGGCTTCCCCCTTCACGGGTGTGGCTGTGTCGTCCTCAATAATCCTAATGCGCAATGTTTTGTTTTGCTCTGGGTAGAGCTCTCCTGTAAAGGCCGCTGCTCCGAGTCCTTTGAAAGAGGGAGGGAGTGTGACTGTGACAACCAATGTAAGAAGTATGGCAAGTGCTGTCCCGATTACGACGATTTCTGTGAAGGTAAGCATCAGTCCCAGGGGGTGCTTCGGGGCGCAGCCAGAGCTGTGCACACACCTTGGCCTCACTGATAACATCTGACACGCAGTACGACCCTCTGAGGTGTTGATTTCACTAACATTTAAGTTATTTCATTCTAATTTTGTTTCAACAAGATGAATTGGGGGACGGCCTCTCCCAACAGCACTCCCTGGCTCAGCCAGGCTCCAGGAACGCAGGTTGAGTAACAGAGGGTGGGCCTCAGTGTAAATGCTTCTCTCTGCAGGTGTGGTTCAGTTTCAGGTTAAATCAACAGTAACTAACTCCCTTGGTGATTTCTTGTCTCACCTGAATGGTCAGCTGTCCTTTGAACTATCTGTGCTTTACAAAGTAATGTTTTTCAGTGTGTATTTAAATATATTTTATTGACTTTTTACAGAGAGGAAGGGAGAGGGATAGAGAGTTAGAAACATCGATGAGAGAGAAACATCGATCAGTGCCTCCTGTGCACCCCCTACTGGGGATGTGCCTGCAACCAAGGTACATGCCCTTGACCAGAATCGAACCTGGGACCTTTCAGTCCGCAGGCCGACGCTCTATCCACTGAGCCAAACCAGTTAGGGCTTCAGTGTGTATCTAAAGGGAGAATCAACACTTTTTTGCTTCTCTGAACTAGAACATTGTGAATTAGTTTAAGGCACTAAATTTACAAGCAAACCTACCAAGAATTTGTTAACTGTGCATTGTATGTCTCTTCCCATCTTGACAGTCTCTCTCTTTCCAAGTCCTGTGCCTGATAGTCAATAACAAAGGATAGTCTCATCTTAAAATCTTCTCTGGTTATGGGTCCCGAAGGAGTACTCTGAGAGTGTAGTAAAACCATCTAAATTTTACCAAAAAAAAACCCCCAAGATTTAAAAATATTCTTAAACAATGGGTTTCTTTCTGTTACCAACTGTTTGTTCTTAAAGCCTTTTGTTAAAACAAGACAATTTGTGGAAGCAAGTGTGGATGTACATTGCTTGCATAACCCGAGCATTTTATTTATTTAGACAAGGCTGCACGCCCGCTCCTTTCCAGCAGTGGAGAGGGCAGAAAGCTGTCAGGCAGCTGAGCGGAGGGGCCTTTTTTCACCGTTCACTGTTTTCACTGGAAAGCATTCCAGGAATAACGGAGAGGACACCCTTGTAATGGAAAACTCAGAGCAGAGTCCCTGCAGCTTTCAGAAGAACCCATATGGGCAGGACATGTTTACTCACCGCCCTGAGAACCGTGCTGGCTGTGAGAACGCTAGGAATGCATCTTGGGCAGAGGATAGGTGGGGAGTGAGGAAGCATGGAGAGAACCTGTTAATGAAGATAATGCCTTAGGCTACTACAGGGTGGATCAGATTGCATGAGGTTTGTGGAAAACACGAGGAAAATGAAGGAACCACCCAGAGCTTCAATACTTCATTTTTAAAGAATAGCAACCAATTTATCTTGTTAACTTGCCACTCAGTTGTTTCAAGATTGCTGGAGACTGCTTGTAGGCATCTGTAAATCTCAGTGATCACATTTCAAGAACTGGAGGAATCGGCAGTCGAGCTATGAACGTGGGTGAGAAAGGCCAAGAGGTTAAGTGTGTGTTGAAGATCACTAGTTAGTATGTGGCAGAGCAGTTTCTCAAATTGAGGTCCTTGTCGCTTTTGTAGGGGGGAGAAAGGGAGAGGTGCGGTGGTCAGTTCATGGAGACGGCAGCCATAGCGTTCTGAGATGCTTGGTAAGAGCAGCGGGTTGATGGCAACCCTCCACTCCCCAGAGCGTCCCCACTGTTCTCCGCTTCCCACTTTCCCACGGGTCCCTCTCCTCTTCCTCTGGTTCCTAATGATCAAAACATGTCTCTCTTCTGGACATGAGAAGAGGTGGGAGGAGGGGTGACAAAAGTTTGAAAGAAACACATCAAACCATGAATAGCTGTTTGACTCGGGGAAGGGCAACAAGTTTTGAGAAAAGCATCATGGGAAGCTGTGGAAGTTTTACAAAAGTGAATATTCATTTAGAACTTTCATGATAATTGGCATCATTACTTATAAGAGAACATGGAAACAAAAAATGTAATTACTCTATTTCTCATCCACATGCAATTATTTTCACCACAGAAGGCAGACAAAACAAAAAATGTAATTACTCTATTTCTCATCCACATGAAATAATTATTTTCACCACAGAAGGCAGACGCAAGGGATGGAGTTTATAAACCCAAGCACTTTTTAGATAAATACCTCCAGAAATCATCTAGAATAAATAACTGTTTGCAAACAAAAAAACGAAGTTCAAAAGGAATTCACACTTTTCCCTAAGGTCTCAATGAGAGCCTTGCAGGACCAGGACTGGAATTTTCCTGAGCCCTGAGCCTTTGCTCCCTATCATGAGAACCAATATTTTATAGCAACACATCCTCAGAATTAATTGGTTTGGAGTAGTGTTGGGCCACAGCCTGCCTACACTGGTTTTCACCAGCATCTACTCTTTTTTTTCTTTTTAAAAAAATGTTTTTATTGATTTCAGAGAGAGGAAGGCAGAGGGAGAGAGGATAGAAGCATCAATGATGAGAATCATTGGTGGGCTGCTTCCTGCATCCCCCCTCCCGCCCCTACTGGGAACTGAGCCTGAAACCTGGGAAAGTGCCCTGACTGGGAATGGAACCATGACCTCCTAGTTCATGGGTTGACGCTCAAACACTGAGCACGCCGGCCGGGCAAACCAGCATCTAATCTTGAAGACAGATGCATCCATGGCTTTCACAGTTAGAGTTGCTGATGAGTACAAACAGATGTTAACCGACCTGTCTTGCTTGGCCTCAGTGCATAGCCCCACATCACCACCATCTTCAAAGGCTGCACCTCCGCCTGCAGGAGCACGTCAACCCATCAAATCAACAACCAAACGTTCACCCAAACCAACAGACAAGAAGACGACTAAGAAAGTTATAGAATCAGAGGAAATAACAGAAGGTAGGAAGATGACAGGAGGAGGTTTCTGAGATGAAATAACCTATAGGTGACTCCTCATAGAACAGTATAATCTTATGAGTCGTTAAAGGCTCATTATGCTTTTTGTTTACTTAAGTCAAAGTTTAAGCCAAAGTATAAACCCTCAGATATTTATTTTCCTTATTTACTGAACCCAGTATGGGTTTAAGTTAAAATAATCAGAGGAAACAAGTCTTAATGTTAAAAAAGCAAGACCATGATTTTTTTTCAGATTACATTCTGTGAGTTCTGAGAAAGTTAATAGTTATGTTGCTATTATCTGTCATAAGCTCTGGTATCTTGCTTTTAACTGGAAAAGCAAGACCATGATTTTTTTTCAGATTACATTCTGAGTTCTGAGAAAGTTAATCGTTATGTTGCTATTATCTGTCATAAGCTCCGGTATCTTGCTTTTAACTGACAATTAAATTAGAAGGGCAGTTGATTATGCTACCGTTAAATAAAATCAGAACACAGACATTTATTGATTAGTAAATAGCATTTCTTGTTGTATTTGGACTGGCAGTTCTTTTCTTGCTTTAAATCACAATTGGTGTGATCACTTTTTTATTTGATTTATAGAACATTCTGTTTCTGAAAATCAAGAGTCTTCTTCCTCTTCTTCTTCTTCCTCTTCAAGTATTCGGAAAATCAAGTCTTCCAAAAATTCAGCTGCTAATAAAGAATTAAAGAAGAAACCCAAAGGTTTGAGCATTGATAAAGATCAAAGACTATATCAATGCCATAACAATAATTACCTAAAGTAATGCGTGTTGATAGAGTGATTTAAAGATATTTTAATATTTGGGGAGGGAGGTGTATAACTCTATAAAAGCTATTTTAGAAAATACCAATGCAAACTTCCTTTAGGAAATTAGTGCCAAGCAGCTAAGAAACCAACTAAAGCAAAGGGTAAGATGCTCTAGAAACTGTGAAACCACAGGATGGCGCCAAAGATGATTGTGGTTTTCTATTCCAGTTCCTGACATCGTTTTTCTTTCTTCTTTCTCTTCGTGTTTTCATTTTTCCTTCTCCAGATTTTTTATTTTACTTAACAAATACTTATATACTGCTTTAAAATGCTAATTTATTAAATTCTCATACACCTCTCTGGGAAACTCAGTATTACTCTCGTTTACAAATCCTCTTTACCGTTTTCATAGTAAATTAGATGTCATATCTGGCTGATTTTTCTGTAGAAAATGTACTACAGAGTAGGCTCTTCCCTCCTGAAAAGAGGTTCCCTTTGTTCTGCTTTTTATTTCCTGAAATTCTAAACGATATTCTCTTTCCCCAGGAAGTACTGGATTTTGGATACTGCAGTTCTAAGGAACTATTTCCTGGGTGGTTGTGATTTCCCCTGAAGCCTTCTCTCTAAATGAATAGCCAGATATTTAATCTTTGAGTCATCCAGAGATTCCTGCACCCGATGGAAGTGCAATACATGTTTGCTGAATGAACTCATCTCATGATGTGCCCCTGGGGCTCTGTAGTTCACCTGTGGGGTAGCTGCTATGGCAAATCCTGTTAACTAGGGTCTTTTAGCTGCCATAGCATCCTAATTTCCTTTCTATACCCATGGGACTGGGCAGAAGAATGAGAAGAGCTAACAGCCCTGGGTATGGAAATAACTCAGCAGGGGCCAGGGGGGTGACTGGAGCATCCTTGGATGTAGCTGTAGAGGCCTCTCAGCTAAGGATGCAGTGAATCTACAAGATGTTGGAACTAGGTTTCCTGGAGAAAGGGGAACTGAGCAATGAGGAAGAGGAGGAGCAGAGAAAGGGAAGGCCAAAGAGCTTTAATGTAAAGAGATGAATTAGTGTTATTGATTGTATGGGTAATTTCAAATTCGACACGTGTCTCTGTCTATTGTAGTTTTACTTTGCATTTTACCCCTTATCTCATTCATTCCCTAAAATAGCCCACTAAGACAGGTTGAGTATTTAACATTTTACAATAAATTAATAGACATATTAGAGGTTAGCAACCTGCCCAGAGTCACACAGTCAGTGATAAGAATGGGAGCTTTACATAATTACTAAAGACAAACTATTCAAGAATAAAGGATGTATATTTTTTTCTCTAGTAAAAGATAACAAGAAAGAAAATCCTAAGAAGAAACCTGCCCCGGAACCACCAGTGGTAGATGAAGCTGGAAGTGGATTGGACGAAGGTGATTCCAAGCCCACCCCAACTCCTGACACGCCCACCACTCAAAGCACTAAAGTTACCACAACTTCCAAGGTTACAACAGTGACAACAGTAAGTCCTAAACCCAGCCCGTCACCGAAACCTGAAACATCCAAAGACACATCTTCAACAGCAAGTAAAGAGAAAACGGTTGAAACTAAAGAGACTTCTAAAACAACAAAAGAGACTTCAGCTAGTACATCAGAGAAGACGACTTCAGGTAAAGAGACGCGAAGTGCAGAAAAAACATCTAAAGATTTGGAAGCCACATCAGTTTCTGTTAAAACTACAACCGAAGCTGAAACTACAACCACATCTCTTACACCCACCACTCCTCAAACGCCTTCTCCCACCACCACCACCAAGGAACCTACAACCACCCCCAAAAAGCCCGAGCCCACCACCCCTAAAAAGCCCGAGCCTACCACCCCCAAAAAGCCCGAGCCCACCACCCC
>NW_005360273.1:615608-687208 GCF_000412655.1 Myotis brandtii | reverse complement strand
CCCCCAAGAAGCCAGCTCCAACTTCTCCTGAGACACCTCCAACCACCTCAGAGGCCTCTACTCCAGCTACCACCATGGAGCCTCCCACTCCTCCTGAGAACCCTGCTGGATCAACTCCTGAGTTTCCTGTAGATCCCACACCAAAGGCTCCTGAAGGGACCAAATCTGAAACGACCACCACATTGAAGGATAAGACAACAGAAAAAGGCACGCACACTACAACTGAAATTACAACTGCTACTTCTACAAGTACAACAAAAGAGACAGCAACTCCAAAAGAAGACAAGACCACTGAATCCCAAACAAGTACAACCAAGCAGGTGACATCTACCACAACCAAGGACACCACATCAGCCAAAGTTACTCCTAAGGAAACAACTCCTGCACCAGAAGTGACTCCAACAGAAGACAAGACCACTGAGTCCCAAACAAGTATTCCTGCACCCGATGGAAGTGCAATACATGTTTGCTGAATGAACTCATCTCATGATGTGCCCCTGGGGCTCTGTAGTTCACCTGTGGGGTAGCTGCTATGGCAAATCCTGTTAACTAGGGTCTTTTAGCTGCCATAGCATCCTAATTTCCTTTCTATACCCATGGGACTGGGCAGAAGAATGAGAAGAGCTAACAGCCCTGGGTATGGAAATAACTCAGCAGGGGCCAGGGGGGTGACTGGAGCATCCTTGGATGTAGCTGTAGAGGCCTCTCAGCTAAGGATGCAGTGAATCTACAAGATGTTGGAACTAGGTTTCCTGGAGAAAGGGGAACTGAGCAATGAGGAAGAGGAGGAGCAGAGAAAGGGAAGGCCAAAGAGCTTTAATGTAAAGAGATGAATTAGTGTTATTGATTGTATGGGTAATTTCAAATTCGACACGTGTCTCTGTCTATTGTAGTTTTACTTTGCATTTTACCCCTTATCTCATTCATTCCCTAAAATAGCCCACTAAGACAGGTTGAGTATTTAACATTTTACAATAAATTAATAGACATATTAGAGGTTAGCAACCTGCCCAGAGTCACACAGTCAGTGATAAGAATGGGAGCTTTACATAATTACTAAAGACAAACTATTCAAGAATAAAGGATGTATATTTTTTTCTCTAGTAAAAGATAACAAGAAAGAAAATCCTAAGAAGAAACCTGCCCCGGAACCACCAGTGGTAGATGAAGCTGGAAGTGGATTGGACGAAGGTGATTCCAAGCCCACCCCAACTCCTGACACGCCCACCACTCAAAGCACTAAAGTTACCACAACTTCCAAGGTTACAACAGTGACAACAGTAAGTCCTAAACCCAGCCCGTCACCGAAACCTGAAACATCCAAAGACACATCTTCAACAGCAAGTAAAGAGAAAACGGTTGAAACTAAAGAGACTTCTAAAACAACAAAAGAGACTTCAGCTAGTACATCAGAGAAGACGACTTCAGGTAAAGAGACGCGAAGTGCAGAAAAAACATCTAAAGATTTGGAAGCCACATCAGTTTCTGTTAAAACTACAACCGAAGCTGAAACTACAACCACATCTCTTACACCCACCACTCCTCAAACGCCTTCTCCCACCACCACCACCAAGGAACCTACAACCACCCCTAAAAAGCCCGAGCCTACCACCCCCAAAAAGCCCGAGCCTACCACCCCCAAGAAGCCAGCTCCAACTTCTCCTGAGACACCTCCAACCACCTCAGAGGCCTCTACTCCAGCTACCACCATGGAGCCTCCCACTCCTCCTGAGAACCCTGCTGGATCAACTCCTGAGTTTCCTGTAGATCCCACACCAAAGGCTCCTGAAGGGACCAAATCTGAAACGACCACCACATTGAAGGATAAGACAACAGAAAAAGGCACGCACACTACAACTGAAATTACAACTGCTACTTCTACAAGTACAACAAAAGAGACAGCAACTCCAAAAGAAGACAAGACCACTGAATCCCAAACAAGTACAACCAAGCAGGTGACATCTACCACAACCAAGGACACCACATCAGCCAAAGTTACTCCTAAGGAAACAACTCCTGCACCAGAAGTGACTCCAACAGAAGACAAGACCACTGAGTCCCAAACAAGTACAACCAAGCAGGTGACATCTACCACAACCAAGGACACCACATCAGCCAAAGTTACTCCTAAGGAAACAACTCCTGCACCAGAAGTGACTCCAACAGAAGACAAGACCACTGAGTCCCAAACAAGTACAACCAAGCAGGTGACATCTACCACAACCAAGGACACCACATCAGCCAAAGTTACTCCTAAGGAAACAACTCCTGCACCAGAAGTGACTCCAACAGAAGACAAGACCACTGAGTCCCAAACAAGTACAACCAAGCAGGTGACATCTACCACAACCAAGGACACCACATCGGCCAAAGTTACTCCTAAGGAAACAACTCCTGCACCTGAAGTGACGGCTGCAACAAAAAAGACAACTACAACTGAAGAGACTACAAATACGTCTGAAGACACAGTAACTACATCCAAAGTGACAACTGCTAAATCCCCAAAGCCAACCAAAGCACCCCAAATGCCCACCACCACCAAAAAGCCCAACACAACACCTAAAGTGACAAAACCAAAGCCTACACCATCTCCCCCAAAGACGACCACATCAACGGTGCCTACAATGAACCCTGCCTCTTCAGAGGAAGACTTGCTCCAAACCACCACCAGCTCTAACCAAGCTAGTAACTCAGAAATGGCTGAAGAACATCCAAAGAATGAAGATGCAAATGATGCTGAAGGAGAAAAACCTTATGTGATTCTCAGGCCCCCTGTGATAACTCCTCTAATTATCCCAGGAGCTGATTTCACAGTGAGAGGATCCGATCAAGGCATTGGCGTCAACCCCATGCTTTCAGGTAAAGAGACTGGTTTTTTAGTTTCTAATGTTAACATAAGTCTATCAGAACTGGAATGCCCTGATTTAACATGTACATTGTCTAGAATCCTGAACTTATTAACTTGTGAAGTCTTACAGCTTTAGAAGCGGAGGAGTAATCACAGTAAGATTATTTGATATTTGGAGAAAGGAGTAATGGCCTAGTGTTAGGAACTTAGTGCGTCTGTAGGCAGAGCCAGTGTACAGAATACCAAAAATATTTAGTTGGGAGTCCACCCTTAAAAGAAAGTACAATGCAAAGCAAAAATCTGCAATATTATTTTTACAAACCAAATCTAAAGGGCAGTAAGAACCGAAAGATGGAATGTTGAGATTAAACGTCCAATAAATAATTTACTTTAAGATCAGGTAACCTGGCAGAGAGGGGAGAAAGAGAAAGAGATTATAATATCCTTCAAGAGCTTAGGAAATGATGAAGAGAGGAAATGAAACTGGAGAACTTGAAATAAAACCTGTTTCATTTTGTTTTGTATTGACTTTATTAATTTGTTTCAGATGAAACCAATTTATGCAATGGTAGATCAGTTGATGGACTGACGACCCTGGCCAATGGGACATTAGTTGCATTTCGAGGTGAGCTCTGCACAAACTTTTTTCTGCCCATCATTTTGTTCTTGGCATTTGTGAGAACCAAAGTCATAAGAGTTAGTAGTTGGGGTTGAGCTTTCTGAAGGGGAACCTGACTAATGACCTTACCTCACGAAATTTATGAAAACCTGAGAGTAATTACCAAAATATTAGACTAATACAATTAGACATATTAGAGTAACAAAACAAAGAGCTTGAGATGATGCTACTTGTTCCTACCGTTAGGAATTAAAAGGTAGTTCAAATTTTAATTTCATATCAGATGAAATGACACCAGGATTTGTTTTCCCTGTTCTACTGTATTTGAAAATAACATTTTTCACCCCCATTGATTTTTAGAGTGTGGAAGGGAGGGAGAGTATTAAGGAGAAAGAACATGGATGTGAGTGAAACACATCAATTGGTTGCCTCCCATACATGCTCTTGTCCTGGAATCGAACCTGAGACCCTTTGGTACAAGGGCCGGCGTTCTAACCACTTACAAACACCAGAAAGGGCCAATATTATAACATCTTGTGATGTATTCAGCAGTGTTAATTACTCTTTGTGAAGGAATCCCAGAACAGCAATTGTATGTTAATTCTCTGTCCTGACACTAGTCCAGTCTTTGTTTACTTAGATTAAATCTGAAGGGAAGTCATACATAGACCTGTTCAGTAGAGGAAGAGATTTTAGTAGTCCTTTAATTATAACTCCTTATTTCTGAAAGATAAAGAAATTGAGAGAAAAGTGATTTTCTGTTAAGTCACAAAGTCAGAAGGCTCTTTCTAGAAAACTAAAATATGTCAAACTTCAAACTTGAGAAAGATTTACTCTCAGAAATGTTCAAACACTATGTTCTGTGCTAGTACAGTTCTCACTAAACTTCTGGTCATTAACACATTCAGTTTTCAGGATAATTAAAAATGTTTTCATTTTGGTCTCTTTTGGGATAGGTTTTAGTATTCATTCAGCTTATAGACTGATTTATCACTTTCAATTTTAGGTCATTACTTCTGGATGCTAAATCCACTCAGTCCACCATCTCCTCCTCGTAGAATTACTGAAGTCTGGGGTATTCCCTCTCCCATTGATACTGTTTTTACTAGGTGCAACTGTGACGGAAAAACTTTCTTCTTTAAGGTAAGAAAAATATCTTTGTAAGAGAAATCAGCAAATAGTTCTTATTTATGAAAACATAAGTCAGCTTAAATTTCACCTCAGAGGGGTTCCATATTTTAATAAATGACTACCATCAAAATTTAATCAAAAGTTAACACAATTTGGTGGCATTAATGGTCAGCTTATTCAAACACCTGAGTTAAAAAACTTTCTTCCTATACTTAAAAATCTAAGAATGAATTCCTAACCTTTTCCCCCCAAAAAACTGTTAACATCACTTCCTCTTTTAAATGATCAGGGTTCTCAGTACTGGCGTTTCACCAATGATGTAAAAGATCCTGGGTATCCCAAACAAATTGTAAAAGGATTTGGAGGACTAAATGGAAAAATACTGGCAGCTCTTTCAATACCTAAATATAAGGAGAGACCTGAATCTGTGTATTTTTTCAAGAGAGGTATGTGCTACATAATTGACAAAATCACACAACTTTTAATAGTTGATTTGCCAGAAAAGTTTTATTGAATATTTTCATTTACTACTGGGTTTACTGTGAAAAGATGTCTTTAATAGCTGGATCAAATATTTTTCAATAAAAAAAAAAATTGAGGGCACTAAGAAGCATTTAGATCTTTCAACATGCAAATAACAATTTCACCTGTTTTCCGGTTATTGATATAATGAATGTCATGGATGTACTCTCACACAAAGTTAAATACATAGCTGTGCAGTCTGTTGAATTTAATCATTCAAGTATTTCAGGATTTAGTAATTATTTTCATAATACCCTTGACTAATAGCCATTATTGTCTAGACGTATTTTATGAAAAACATTGTTTCTTCCACCTTGTAAAAGCTCTTTTCCATCTTTTTTTGGGGGACTAAATTAATTTTTGTTATTTTTTTCTAATAGGGGGCAGAGTTCAGAAGTATACTTATAAACAGGAATCCAACAGGCAGTGCCCTGGAAGAAGACCTGCTCTGAATTATCCGGTGTACGGAGGAACAACACAGGTTAGAAGACTTCGCTTTGAACGGGCTATTGGATCTCAAACACACACCATCAGCATTCAATATTCTCGGCCTGTCAGAGTCCTTTATCAAGACAAAGGTAATGTGTTTTGTTTTTTTTTACTGTGTTAAAAATTCTTACACACGAAGTAGATGTAAGGCTTATTAAATATGAATACTGACCAAACAACCCTAATATTTTAAGCTTATTGGTGCAAAACATCAAAGATCAATACTTTTCCTTTGTGGGTAAGGAATGCAGTTTAAATGTTACTTGATAAATGGTACTTATTTTAATTATCTCTTACCAAGAACAATATATACAAAACTGTAACCCTGAAAACAGTGATAAAAGGTAGTTATTTGCACCAATTCTGAGAGGGCAAAAACTAAGCACTGGTTAAATAACATCCAAGATAACAGAGCTACTACTGAGTGACCACATTGGAGTTAATACTGTGGTATGTTTGACTCTAACAGCTGCTCTTTCCAATATCATCTATAGGTTTCCTCCACAATGAAGCCCAAATAAGTACACTGTGGAGAGGACTTCCCAATTTGGTTACCTCAGCTATATCCCTGCCCAACACCAGAAAACCCGATGGCTACGATTACTATGCTTTTTCTAGGGGTGAGTTAAGTAAAATCTCAATAGCTTCTCAAAGATGTGATCTAATCTCTGAAATACAAACATAATCAAAACACCAAGTGTTCAATGGAGGCTGAAGGTGAGAAGTTAAACTATAATTGCCCTGAAGAGAAAGTTTAAATTTTTGTTTTTCTTTCACATTAAATTGAAAGGACTGCAACTGAATGCTGCCCTATCCTTCATGAGATTGAGTCTATTATGATAAAAAATTACGTAAAATTGCTCCTGAAAACAATATTTGGCATTTAGTGGAGGCCCCATTTACCATAAAGTTATACTGATTTGCATCATCACAGTCCGTAAGATCAGAAGTTCCTGAGAAACAAATCTTATTAAATTATATTACCTGAGACACTTTTCTTTAAAAAATCCAGAAATGTGTTATTCTACCTATACAGATGACATCAGATTTAAAAAAAGAGTAAAACCCAAGTGGTTTTTGATTTTTACTTTGAAGGAGAGTTAAACCTGATTAAAAGGTCAATTTGTAAAGGCAGTACTCTCAGAAATGTTTAATAAAATGATCCCTCTCTTCTATTTAGATCAAGCCTATAACTTGAATGTGCCCAGCAGAACAGCAAGAGCCGTTACTACTCCTTCTGGGAAGACCTTATCCAATGTCTGGTACAACTGTCCTTAGACCGGTGGGCAAAGGAACAGACAAGTAAAACAATGATAAAATCTGACACTGAAATACCTTTTATTAATAAAGAATGTTGAGATAAGCATACCAATTTAAATACAAAAATGTCTTTAAACTCGACAATCATAACACTAAAACAGACTGGACAATCTTATTCACAGTTATTACAATTTATAGAACATTTAATTAATATTTCCTCTATTTATTCCTCCTCTCCCTCCCATTGCATGGCTCACACCTATAAGAGAAAGAGAAAAAAATCAAACTGAATGAATCTTTTAAGAAGCTAGTAGCCCCAAACTAGAGTATTCATTTACTCTGGTTCATTATAAATTGTTTTCAAAAACTAGTAATTAAACATTTCACATCTTCAATGATAATCATTACAATTAGATTAATATTTTTATGACAAATGCAATCTTTCATTAGAAAACATGGAGATATTAAACTTTTACACCTTTTGTACAATAGAATAAAGCTCTGTGACTGTTTAGCTAGTATAATAGGCAAAGATATACCAAATAACTACATAGCACTTTTCTAAATCTTACTTTGAATTCAAGGAAGAAACAGAAGCACATATTCATTACACACATCTGTCTACAAAATGTTTATATTTTATATATATTACTGAACATCATACTCAAGGCATAGTTAATCCTTGGAACATTTAAAAAAAATGAGATACTAGCTGGCGGCTTAAATAAGCATGAGAAAAATTCTTCCATTTATCATCACCCCACATCCTATTATGTAGTCAGGATGTTAGAAATTTACCTCTCTGTCTGTTAAACTGACGACCACGGACACCTTGTCTCAATGTTGTCTGAAGTCTTACTCGTCTGAAAGGCTTAGGCTGACTACTGCTAGTATCTAAGAAGAAAAACATTAAGATGGAAAAAAACTAAATGAATGCAGGAGTCCATTGTTTGCAATATTTGAAAGTTTTTTTAAAAGGGCAAAAAGAAAATTCCTTTATATCCCAATATGACCTCTTCCCACAACCTTAACTCTATAATCCTGTCTAAAACATCATCTTTACCTGGAATGTCCTCCAAATTTTCTCCTTGTTTCTGTTCATTACGACACTGTCAAGTCTTTAAGTCAGATCATGTCACTGTTTGAAGCCCTCTCAAAACTCCCTTTATCCATGAAAGTCAATGCAATTACAATGACCCACTAGATGTATCCTGTCACCTGCTAATCTCTCCATCCTTACTGTAGTCTATCCACACTGGCCTCCTTGCTGAGCTTGAACACATCACACTCTTGCCTCATGGACTTTGCACTTGTTGTTTCTCTTGCCCTAGAATGCTCTTCCCCCAAATGACTGCACAGCTTCATTCCCGAACCTCTTTTAGGTGTTCACTTAAATGTCACTTAATAGTGCTTTCTGTGAAATTGCCTGACAACACATGGTA
This sequence comes from Myotis brandtii, assembly GCF_000412655.1. Lineage (NCBI taxonomy): Eukaryota > Metazoa > Chordata > Mammalia > Chiroptera > Vespertilionidae > Myotis > Myotis brandtii. Next base: position 678,897 of record NW_005360273.1, on the reverse strand, counting down.
GACACTCAGATATTTGTTAACCAAATGAATAACTGCTCAGGTGGGAAAGTTTAGTGTTTTATATTTTCAAATAAATTTAAAGAGATCCTAATTTTATATTATACTGAAAAGGGAACAAGAACCATATATTTCCATGCAAGCTCTAGTAAGATATAACTAGTTCCAATTTTGCTGAGAAATAACAATTTTCATGAGATGTTAGAGTATAACTGGGGGCACCAAACTTCACTAATTGTATTATTAATAATGATAGTTGTAGACATTTCTAATCTCAGCTGCAAGATTACTTATGAATGTCCATATTTCACAATGAAATGTGCAGTGATTTAAAGTTACCAGCTGCTAAAAGGTGGATGTGAGATTGGAAACTAGGGATGTTGGCTCTAGGCTGATGTGCCAGAGAAGCAGCTGAGGGAGAAGAGACCCTGAGATGGCAGTGTTCCATGACTGAGAACGTGGTAACTGAGGATGTCTTCCATAAAACCTGGCAGTTGGAGAATGACTGAGGACTATATTTTTTTAATAAAAGTAATTCCCTACCTAAAAATTGATAGGCATGTTGGGATAGTATATTGTTTAAGATTGGAGTCTCTGGAGGCAAACTTGTGAGCTTGCTCAGGGCTTGCCTATTCTTTACTAGTTATGTGACTTTGGAGAAGTTATTTAAGTTTCCATAACTATAAATTGGGGATGAATGCTTACCACATTGGACTGATGTGAGAATTAAATGAATCAATATACATAAAGGACTTTGCATATTGTCTGATACAGAGAGTTGCTGAGCACTTACTGTGTATCAGACCGCTGTAGAACTCCAATATGTAGAACAAACAAAAATGGAGCTGCTCTGGTTTAGGCAAGAGAGAGGCCTAAAGTACTACTCCTTAGTAATCATGCCCCCTACATCCCCTTTAGCACCACTAATACAACCAATTTTCTTTAATATAAACCAAGTTCCCTGTAAGAAAATAAAATTTCCCTCTTAAATAAAGCTTTTTACAATTCAGGGGGAAAAAATGATAAAATTGTTAGCAATAAAAGTGTCTTTTGCAAACAAGTGTGATGTGTAAAGTTACATGTAGTCAACAGCTGGAACTTACCTACAGAAGAGCTGGAAGGAGGGTCCTGGCTGGTGGAAGGAAGATCTGACTCATCAGATGCCTGCACAGGCTCTTCTTCCTGCTGGCTATCAATTTCTAGGCCTGCTTCTGAACTAATACTAAGAAAGGAAAACAAAAATTGATTAGAAAATATAAAACTGATCCTAGAGTGTATCCTATTGTTTCCAAACTCTTTTCCATATAGTTTATCACTTAATGCAGAGTTCTACTCCAAATCAAAACTGCCAACCCTGATACTGGTAGCCATATATATTTTTAAAGGGGCAGGGGACAAGTTGCTTCTTCCTCATGCCTCTTTTCACATTCCAAATTTAGTTGTTTTTTTCTTCTCATTTTTATAAATTTTTTTCTTTTTGACAAGGGATGTTTACATTCTTAACATTTGCAGGAGATAGATTATCCAGATTTTGATAAACCTCAAAACAACTTTCTAGGAGAGTATAGTAGTAAAATAATTCACAAGTCACAACTATTAACAGATCACAAACTCAAAAGGGGCTCCAGCGCAGATGAGACAGGCTATGGGTAGAAATCCCTGGCTCAATGGCTGTAAGTCCATTTCTCTCTCCCATTCCAGAAAGCACATCAAAAAGCAAGCGAGGAGACAGAAGTACAAAACAACTTCAATCTTAGTACAGTTATTAGTTAACAATGTACCTGGAAGTTCTCTCTCATGACTGTGTGCCTACGCTGAACAGTGCTGGTCAGGTGTGAAGCTAAAGCACCTGGGGCTGAGTCAGTCACCAGAGATACATGCTCTGACTCTGAGCTTTCTCACTTGTAAAATGATGACACTTTGCAAAGGTATTGTATGGGTTAGAAATGACTTGTATGAAATGACCTGCATACATGGCATGGAATTAACGGCAGCTAGTGTTCTCAGTAGGGTCTATAACCTCCCCCAAATTAAGTAGCCCTGATAGAGCATAATAAGTAGACCTGCTTGTTTCCTTATATAGAACTGGCCAATGATTATGCCAAGAAAATATTGCTAAATAAAACAAAATCTTTGCCGAAACCAGTTTGGCTCAGTGGATAGAGCGTCAGCCTGCGGACTGAAAGGTCCCAGGTTCAATTCCGGTCAAGGGCATGTACCTGGGTTGCGGGCACATCCCCAGGAGATGTGCAGGAGGCAGCTGATCGATGTTTCTCTCTCATCGATGTTTCTAACTCTATCTCTCTCCCTTCCTCTCTGTAAAAAATCAATAAAATATATTAAAACAAAATCTTTGAGCTCTACATAGGAAATCTGGGTTCTACTTCTAGCTCTGCTTCTACCCATGAAGTAGCCCAACTTTTTATTTTATTTATAAAAATTAGGTTTCCGACTGGCTGGTGTGGCTCAGGGGTTGAGCCTATGAACCAAGAGGTCAGGGTTCAATTCCCAATCCCCAGTGGGGTGTGAGCAGGAGGCAGCCGATCAATGATACTCTCTCATCATTGATGTTTCTCTCTCTCTCCTCCCTTCCTTTCTGAAATCAATAAAAATATATTTAAAAATAAATTAGATTCCATCTTGAAAGTTAAACTTCTCCAAGACAACTTTGTTTATAACGGATGTGTTACCAATACAGTCAGGTCTTGAAAACTACTAGATAAATTCTAATTTATAAGAAGTTCTAAATGCACATTAAGGATAAGTAAGGTTCATTTGAAAGCCCACTACTAAATGGAAAGTTGAATCATTTCCTAATATTCCTAACTTTCACAGAAAGACTTCTTTTTTTGGGGAAAAGTTCAAGCAGTTACATTAATGGAAGGGTACCAGTGATTTTAAAGAAATATTTTGTTCTAGAATAAATATATTATGCAATGTTCAGGGAGCTAACATTTGTCTTCTGTAATAACAACCTCCAAGTCCCAAAATATTATTATATGCAAAAATTAATCTTTCAAAATAGATGGCTCGGTTTACTTTTGTAATAAGATGCGACTGAAAATACAGCTCAACAGATTGTTTCCTGGCTAAAGGAAAACAAATGCAAAAGTCTGGCAAGTCTAAGGCAAGCAAATATTACAAAGTAAACATTTACCCTTCAGATTCTGCCTCCACAAATACTTCATCTCCATCATCACCTGCTGCTGTTTCATTGGTTGTGGATAAAGTGCCAGTCGATGTTGTCACCATTGGAACAGACTGAGAGGCATGCTCTGAAGCATCAGAGGTGGTACTACTCTCAGTAAATACGTTCACTTCAAAACAAGACCAGAAAAGCAACGAACACTTTAACTTTGTGGTTTACCTAATTTTCAGCCCAAAGATGCCTCATAAGTTTCCATTTTACCAATAAAACACACAATCTAGTAATATGATACCTACCTGGAGCTGCTACTTGCAGAGGAGTAGTGGGAACACTTCGGCCACCGGATTCTTCTTCATGAGCTAGGAAGAGGGGTGTTTCATACATTCCTAAACCTAAAGACAATTCTGAATATTAATGAATGAGAAAGAATACAAAAGTGCCAATATGCGAGGTATCTGAAAGAAAAAAATTAATCAGCAAAGACACAACTTTGTTAAAATCCACAATTAGCCCATCAAGCAAACATCAATCCCTCAAAATGTAAATACAATTTAAACACATCCTTTAAGCTCCCTAACACTAATATAAGTACCTTAAAAAAAACAACAACAGCTAAAAGCTGCTCTTATAGTTTTATAGAAGGTAACTTTACTGAATATCCAACTATGTTAGATTCTACTTATCACCAAAACTGCAAGGTATTACTTAGTCCCCTTTTTGCTATCAAAACTAAATTTCAAGAAGGTTAATTAACTTTCCCAAAGTTACAAAGTTTAGTAAGTGGTGGCAACTTCCAAGTCTAAAAATTGCCACATAAAATTCTGAACTTATATGAAGTTAACTCACAATTTCATATTGTAGAGGCATAGTGTTAAACCTAATATCCTAAACCATTAGGGACAAATTTATACTACATGACTTAGATGAGGACTACAGATTGGTCTTTTGCTTAGGACTTATTAAAGTAATATACAATGCTATATAATAGCTTCCCAGAAATATAGTGGGCTATATGGGTACCAAATGAAGATTAAATGTCATTAATTCAGAAATGCATAATTCATGTCCAAATAACCAACTACTATTACTTAACTTAGGAGTCATTTTATTCCATATATTTTAACATTTTTTCTTATTTGTAATGTTAATAGAAAATATCTAACTTGTATTATGCATTTAACTAGAAATGTTAAATTGTGTGTTTTATTGGTAAAATGGAAACTGTCAAATCAAACAAAATATGTTGCATTTCTTCCAGAAACTTTAAAACGGGTGGTAGTATTTACATATGTTTACTGGTTTAACACTTAGTAGATGATGCTATATTAGGTGCCAGAAGAGATACAAATGTAACAGCTAGGGTCTATGTTTAAAGAACTCAAACTTTGTTGAAAAGATTTATATGTAAGACAATGTTTTGTAAATAGTACATATATTATAGCTTTCCCCATAAATTAGAGGAAGTATTTAGATCTCAATTTCTTTTATATTTATATATGCTTATTTAAAAAAAATCACATCACAATAGTTTATTACCAAATATAAGTAAACCCCAGGAGATACAAGCCTTTATCTAGCTGTTTACCTCCTTGAGAAGCCAGCTGGCCAAGATCAGAGTGACTAGAACTTGTCTGTGGCATATCTTCAGGTGGCCCAAACCGGAATCTAGGAACACCAGCAACTTGTGGGGAACTAAATAGACAAAAATTGATTTAAGATGAAATGTAAAGTTACCCTATGCACAATGATAAAAAGAATATAGAAAAAAATGAGCATAAACAAAATGAGAAGGAAAGAGATTGAAAATAAAGTTTAGGAATTGATTTATATATAAATAACTTTCGTGTCTCTGAACTATATGCCTCATATTTCCTGAATCTGTTAGAAATCTATGTATTTACTAAACATATATATTTATGTAAATACTAAACATATATATTAAACATATCTCTATGTATCTATTAAACACATATATTTTCACATGGAAAGCCTTTTTATCCTTTACGTGGAGTAGTATAGCACAATACTTTACATAGGTTCTAGAGCAGGGGTGGGCAAACTTTTTGACTCGAGGGCCACAATGGGTTCTTAAACTGGACCGGAGGGCCGGAACAAAAGCATGGATGGAGTGTTTGTGTGAACTAATATAAATTCAAAGTAAACATCATTACATAAAAGGGTACGGTCTTTTTTTTTTTTTAGTTTTATTCATTTCAAACGGGCCGGATCTGGCACGCGGGCCGTAGTTTGCCCACGGCTGTTCTAGAGCCAGACTGACTGGTTTGAAACCAAAAACTGTCACTTCCTGGCTGTTTGACCTCTGGCAAATTCATTAACATCTCTGTGCTATAGAAGAGCAACAATAATACTCTCTTGGTATGAGGATTAAATAAACTGATTTATGGAAATGCTCAATAAGTGTTAGGGATTCAATGCTGTTCCCATTAAGTATTCTCGGACTCTTTCCTCTTAATTGTTGAAATAAATCACTTCTTCATTTGTGTTAATAAAGACTATTGCTTATACCTCTATTCTCCTAGATTACTAAGATTATATTTATTTGCTCATATGCTTAGCACTTTCACAATACTATCCACCATGATCACTGTACTTATCACCACCAATCTACAAAGCTTTTTACTATCTGCCAATAATATTCTAAACATATTAACACAAATTCTTTAATTCTCACAACGTATAAGGTGGAAACTATTGTATCATCATTCCCATAAGTAATATAAGGATACTCAGGAATAGAGAACCTAAATAACTTGATACAGCTATTAAGCAGAACAGCTAGGTTTCAAACCCAGGTATTCTAACTCTAAACTGCATGTTCTTAACCACTGTTATACTGACTCTAAACTACAAATTCCTGATGGAAGCAACTGTATTTCATTCCCTCTATATAATTTTCCCCAACACTACATTCTCAACCCTCCCATAATACCCCCTGAAAATAGTACACAGTAGAAGACTCAAGGAATAATGAGTCAATCAAATGTAAACAAATTAACAGTGAAACAGTAAGAATTTGATTAGTCACAAAATGTTTCTCTTTCATTCACTTACTGAATTGCTTCAGCAAATCCATCAGTACGATGTGGCACCACAAGAGTTGGGGTACTTGGAACTGTTCTGTCTTCATCATCAAAAAAATGCTGCTGCTAAAACAAAAAAGGAATTAAACAGGCATGACAGAAACACACATATCAACTACACAAATATTTGCTGAACAAATAAACTGATTTTACATGGGGGGGCAGGTACTTACCATGCTACCAATTCCTGGAGTCAACTGAAGCCCACGTCCTACAGACTGCCTCCGAGTCATCTGAATTCTCTGGGCCAAGAAAGGAATTACATTTGTTTTTAAGGAATTAGACAATGAAACAAACACTAAATATCAATAGAGCTTATTATGCTTACTTGGTAATACCATAACCAAAATGTTAGCAGATGATGTAATAATCATCAGGATATTTTTTCAGGAAAAACTGCCACTAATCTTATACTAAAGAAACCCGTTTTAAACTATGACAACTTTATACAGACTATAACATTAAACTAATATTTCAATAACTAATAGACAAAATATTAACCAATATTTAAAACTAATCTTTGATCATATCTTATTTCTTTGTAACTAATTTATTCATTAGTAAGTATGCTTTTGGATTTTATGGCTTACTTATCCTTTGGAAATATTACTAGCAGTACTAACTACATATAAATGGTTTCTCAATTTAGTCATTTTTAAACTGATAGATTTTGCAGGATCCATACACACTCTTTTAAGACTTTATACATTCACATAATGCAGTTTTCTTCACCAGTGGTATTTTAGTAGATCTACACTTGAAAATGTTCTATGCTCTAAAGAGTTAAAACTCAAGCTAGATTATTAATAGAGCCTTTGTACTTGTCCTGTTTCTGCAAGAGCTTCTGATTAACAGATGTCCAAAGAGTGCTACATGTAAAGGGTTATGCACACTTTCATTAATTTTCAAACTGGGAATTAATATATATGATTATTAAAAAATGAAGAGAAAAATGTTTTGTTAAGCAGAACAGAATTTCCTTTTTAAAAAAACATGCAACTTAGAGGAAAAAAAAACCACTTCAAAACAGATGGTGGTCAGCTGCTAAAATACATTTTACATTAATTAAAATCCAAGAATATCTTTTTCCTTTTGTAACCTGTAGAAACAGTGACCAGACTTTTATTTGCTATGAGTATAACCGTTTCAACTTATGCACAACTTCTAGTCAGCCTTGTCTTTTCAAGGAAATCAGAGATTCATTTCAGTTCAAAGAATTTTATAAAAATATGCCAAAACATTACAGGGTTCACTTAATTTCTGGGGAAAAAAGGCAATATCTAATGGAAAGGGAAAGGAGCCAAGATTTTTAAAAGTTCATTTTTCAGAATGACCACTACTTTTAATACCTGAACTGGTGGTCCCAACTCTTGAGGTGGGGCATGAATGGTTAGTCTTGGGGGAAGTGGGTGCGGTGGACGTCTTGGTGACTGAGGTGCTCGAGGGGTCTGTCTTTCAGATGCTGATGATGGCTGTTCTCTAGAAATGTCCTGGGAAAAAGAGGACTCTGCAGTACCTGTATTTCCTTCACCTACAGGAAAAGAGAAGCTTATTTTGAACTATTAAACTTACTGCAAAATAACTTGGACAATCCCTAAAGTATGAATCTTGCCACTAGGAATGTTCACTTCAGTAATATTTTCAGAAGGAAAGTAGTGAGGTATGGTGGGCCCAGAGATAATTGGTATGCAATTATCAGTAGTATGGCTTTTAGCCAAGTTCCTGAACCTCTTTGGTTGGTTAATGCAACAGATGTAATCTACAAGAAAGGTTTTTCTGAAGGATTCAAATAGTAGACATAAGCACTTAGTCTAACACATGATAAAATATTTAACACATTTTGGCTCATATTATTAAGATGGGCAAATTACTTAGAGTGAGACCACTATGGCATCAGTATTATACTCAAACAGGATGAAGACTATTGGGAAAAGCCCAATAATGACACTCTTACATTTTGGTTTTCCTAAATTTTGAATTTTATGGTCCTTCAGATGTCTGGGTCTTCTATATACATTATAGAAACATCAGAAGCTATTACCTACTTTGAAAGTTCAATAAGATATTACAGAATTTAGTAGTTTAAAAGTTAGGTCTAGAACAGATTCTAGCTTTAACACTTAATAGCTTTGTGACCTTGGTTATGTCACTTTGCTTATTTCTGCTTCTGTTTCTCAGATTCTACCCTGGTACTTAAACCTGACAAGCTTATTGTGATAATTCAATACAAGCACACATGCTCAGAAAAAGCATTTTTGTAACTATTGGCAATGTTCATAATCTATCCACTAATTAAATTTTATCCAGACTACTAGGCCAATTTCTGCTTGATTGTAAAAAGGAAAACTCTCTAGCAAGTATTCAATGAGCATCTGTTGTATGCTTTGTATCTGGGAAAAATGGATATGAACATTTTCCCTTAAAACACGTAACATTTAGAGATAATACCTACAGATGTAACCACAGAATCAGCTCAAAATGCACCCGTCCTAAAAAGACCCTGAAGCTCATTTCAGAGCAGACCAAAACTGCAGGTCACGTAGTGAAGAAGCATGTGCAGAGGAAAGAGCTTTGGTCTCCAGCTGTACCTGGAACCAAAGTCTCCCCCTTTAACCAAAGGACCAGGACATAATCGACCTTGAACACGGGAACCCTTTCAGACACCAAGAAACTGTTGTCCAGGAAGATCCAGTGTTGATGCCCTGTTACCATAAATGACCAAGTTCCAAGGACCCCAATTACAACTTGCCTTGCCAGCACTATTCCCCTTGCTCCTTAAAAACCATTAACCTAGGCCAGGGAGTAAGATGGATATAAGGTACCATCTAGGTCTCCCATCTTCTCCCTTGGTGTCTTCTTGATCAATAAACATTTCCTTACTCCAAGCTCGAATGTTTTGAGTTTTGGCCTTTCTAAACATTGGGCACACAACTTGGCTTTCAGTAACAATTTGGTGAGCCAGCCAGGAGCTAGTGCTCGTGGTAGGCCAAACCTGGAACAGCCTCCAAGGAAAGATGTTTTGCCTTGGGGGCTCGGAAGGTACTTTCCCTGGCAGGCACTGGCCAAATCAGCACAGAGCCCATTTGGAATAAGAAAATGCCTTTGGACTTCAATCTACGTTGGTTTTGTTTTGGGGTAAGGTGCTCCATTTTGGGGGTAAATGTGCAGCCAGGAATCCTCTATGTGGGCTTTCTCTCCCTTGGGACAAAGCTATCTGCATTTTAAACTTACTTGGGGGCCTCCATTTAAGAGTAGGATCAGGATTTCGGGGCTCTACCTGTTTGTGTCTTTGTTTGTGGTAAACCGTATTAAGTATATTTGTTGTGTCTCTGCAGTCGATGTGCTCGATTTGGAAGCAGGGTAAGTCATCCTGGCGTGTACAACCAGGAACTCCCTTCTCCTCCATTTTCCTTTGAAATAAGCCACATTTATTTTATTTCCCTGCTGGAGAAGAGAACAATTGTAGAACTTTTACCTGATTTTTGAACTGGTTTGGCTGCATTTGTTTGGCCACTTGAATTTGAAATCTGTAACTTGTATAGTTTATCTAAGATTTGGTTAGGATAGTACTCAATTACTTTGTGTGTTATATGTTGATCTCGCTCTGTGTGTACTCTGTTCATTGGCTTGAAGTTAAGAAGTGATATTGGGTCTGTGGCTTCTTCCCCTCCCCCATATTCATCTCCATTCTAGCCATCATCCTCCAGGAAAATCTACCACTTTTAAACTCAGGCGCCCTGAAGCCACTCTTTTTACCTCCTGAGAATTTGAACTTTATTGTGTACACTTTCCATTTTCTGTTGTTTGTGTTTGCTGACAAGTCCGTGATAAGGGGCACTCTTGAAGGAGAGGCTCTCAGGACCCTTGGAGACAATGGAATGCATTCTTTGATTGATAACAGATTACTTTAAAAAGGCTTTAAAGGAATTCTTACAGCATGCAAAGCTTGGTCATCCGAGTAAAATCCAAACTCACTCAGTCCATCTGCCAGAAACATCATTTGGATCCAGTTTTACAGCCCCGAATTATTCACTGTACTTGGGTCATAAAAGCTAATGCTTTAAAATGAAAGCTATGATTGAGAACCAAGATGGCAGAGTAGGTAAACACTGGTACTTGCTGCCTCCCACAACCACATCAAAATTACAACTGAAATACGGAACCATCATTCAGAACCACCTGAAAGCTGGCTAAATGGAAGTCCAACTAGAGAAGTAAAGAAGAAAGCACACTGAGACTCGTAAGAGGGGCAGAGGCACAGAATGGGTTGAACTGGTACCCATGCTGGGTTTTGTTTTTTTTTAATCAGGAGGGACATTTTGGCTGCTTTTCCTCTGTGAGGAATAAGGGGTCCCAGCCCCACACCAGACCGCTAGCCTAGGGTTCCAGAGCTGGTAAGAGAAGCCCCCATAACTTCGGGTTGTAAAATCCAGTGGGGATTGTGGCTGAGTGACATGGAGGCTGCTGGAGACCCACGTGTTCCCCGAAAGGGCCAGTGCATGAACTTACTCAGACTCAATCTCTAGCGCTGGGTAGCTTTGGGAGACCCAGACACATACAGGAAGGAACTGGACTGTCTGGCATCAGGGCAGGAACTTGGGGGTGGCTTTCCCCCAGATGGGGGTCCTTGCAGGGATCATTGTTCCTGTGCTGGGACCTCCCCCATCTCAGAGCTGACTGGTAGCCCTGAGTTTCCACCAGCTTGGCTCACACTGTTCTCTCTGCCCTGGTGATTCTCCGAGACCCCACCCCATCCAATTTGCAGCCCCACCCAAGCTGTTTGCAGCAGCTTTTCCATATGAATGGCCTGTCCTGACGCAGGCTTTAGACTTTCCTAAAATCTCTCAAATAAGCAGCAGCTGGAGTCAGTGTGTACCAAACCTATACATCAGTGGTTCCCAAACTTATTTGGCCTACCGCCCCCTTTCCAGAAAAAATATTACTCAGCACCCCCTGGAAATTAATTTTTTTAAAATTTTAATAGCAATTAAACAGAAAGATATATGTATTAATGTTTCTACCTTTTTCGTAAAATATAGTAAAGAAAGGTGTAAATTAGAAACATTGAAGTTTGAAATTATGAAACTATTTATTGAACTCAGAATAGAAAGGTAATACAAAAAAAGTTAAAACAAATGCACCTGTGGCCATCACTGCCCCCCTGGATCGCTGCAGCACCCACCAGGGGGCGGTAGCGCCCACTTTGGGAATCACTGCTATACATAAAAGGCCCAACCAGGACCCTGCACTAGCACCAGCCTGCCTTGCTTCACAGCTGGTCCTTGCCTGGACACTTCACAAGTCCAATACAAGTAGCAGCCATCTACATGATTTCCTCTCTGTAGCTCCTGCCGGGTGGACCCAGGAAGTGGCTGACTTTGCACCTCCCAGGAGGTCCCAGAGCCAGTACACCCAGTGGACAGATTCAGACCATAGCAGATTTTAACTGTACACATCCACAAGCAACACACTCAAGGGCCAGACTCAGTGAGCATCAAAGCACCACTGAAGCAAGTTCTGCTCCATAGGGGTGTCTTCTGCACAGCTGCTCTTCCACTGTAGTTGCAGCTGGAACTCACAGCCAATTGGCCTGGAGGTCAATTCCTCCCAGTGACGCCAACAGCAATCAAGGTCCAACTACAAGACTGTGCACACAGCCTACACAAGGGCATACCTAGAGTGCCCAGCTCAAGTGACTGGGGAGGCTGAGCCACTGGGCCCTACAGGACACCTACTACACAAGGCAATTCTACCAATTAGGCAGCTCTACCTAATACATAGAAACAAAAACAGGGAAGCAGCCAAAATATGGAAATAAAGAAACATGTTACAAATGAAAGAAATGGAAGCAAACAAACTATTGGATACAAAGTTCAAAACCATGGTTACATCGTTACTCAAGGATCCTTAATGAGAGCTTCAAGGGACTCAAACAGAGCTTCAAGGGACGTAATGACACCTTCAAGGATCTTAGTAAGAATAAGAATGTCAAAGACATGAAAAAGGATGAGTCAGAAATTAAGCATACACTAACTGAAATAAAGAATAATTTGTAGGGATTCAATAGTAGACAATTCTGAGAATCAAATCAATGATTTGGAAATGAGGAAGCAAAAAACACCCAATCAGTGGAGCAAAAAGAAAAACGAAAAAGAAATATGAAGATAATGTAAGGAGACTCTGGGACAACTTTAAGTATACCAACATTTGCATTATGGGGGTGCCACGAGGAGGAGAGAGAGAGAGAGCAAGATATTGAAAGTTTATTTGAAGAAATAACAACAGAAAACTTCCCCTACCTGGTGAAAGAAAGACTTTTAAGTCCAGCAAGCACAGAGTTCCAAACAAGAGGAACCCAAAGAGGCCCACACTGAGACACATCATAATTAAAATGCCAAGGGCTAAAGAGAAAGAGAAAAATCTTAAAAGCATCAAGAGAAAAGCAGTTAGTTACCTACTAGGAAGCACCCATCTGACTGTCAGGTGATTTCTCAACAGAAACTTTGCAGGCCAAAAGGGAGTGGCAAGAAATATTCAAAGTGATGAATAATAAGGACCTACAACCAGCAAAGCTAACACTTAGAATTGAAGGTCAGATAAAGAGCTTCACAGACAAAAAAAAGCTAAAGGAGTTCATCACCACCAAACCAGTGTTACATGAAATGTTGAAGGGTATTCTTTTAAGAAGAGGAAGAGGAAGGAGAAAAAGAAAAAGATAAAAAATATGAACAATAAAGAGGCAATAAATACATAACAACTGAATCTAAAAATCAAACGAGTAAGAAATCTAATGAACAGAATAAACTGGTAAATACAATAGAATTAGAGGCATGGAAACAGACTGACAAATCTCGGAGAGAAGGGGTCGGGAAGGGGGATGGTAAGAGATTAGGCAAAGATCTTACATGCATATATATTAATCACCTATGGATGCAGACAATAGGGTGGTGAAGGCCTGGGGCGGAGAGGGAACCTGGTGGACGGGGACAATTCAGGGGGAAAAAAGGGAGACATCTGTAATACCCTCAACAATAAAGATTTAAAAATAAATAAAATGAAAGCTATGAGATTTGTCTCCATTGGTCTGTATGTTTATGTATATCACTATATGTTTGTTCTAGATCTAGGATATTTCTACCCTGTATGGTATTGCTAATTTATATTAAATTGGCTTAAACAAACAAGTGCTTATATGAGAATTCTCAAAAAACAACAGACTAACCCAAATGCTTTTCAGAATCACATAATCTAAAAAAATATTTGACATTAAAGCTGGTTTTAAATGGGTTTGGTTAAATAGGCATATCTTTAGAATCAACAGAATTAAATATTTTTATTCTACCTGTGTTTATTACTCCAATAAGTAAGCTGATACAAAATTGGAGTTAAGATTTCTCTCCACTGAAAAAGGACTACTGGTCTGTTACTGAAACTGAAAAAGTTTTCTGCCTAGAAAGCAGAAAATGTCCAAATCTTTTGATATATTTTGACAAACGTCCCCAAATTTAAATTGTAAGTAAATGCCCCTGAAACATCTCAAAAGATTTGTTTTCTCTCCTTACAAAAGAGAAATATTAAACTAGGCTTATTTTGGTGTGTTGAAATTACATGGGTAACATAAATTAATATGGGTAAACAATGATTGTAAATTAAATGAATAGTTGGGGCTATGGGAAACCCAAGACGGTCACTGGTTAATTCAGCTCCCTGGCATTTTTTTCCATGCCTTCATCCACTGTGGTACAATTAATTTCAACTTCATTCAACTACCACTTAGTTTGAGTTATTAACATGTTCTTTTTATGTGTATGTAATCTGGATGAGTTGAAGCTTTCTCCTGCCAAAAGGTTGATGCCTTTACAATAGCAAAGAAACTGTTAGAAAATGTGTTTCCCACTTGGGGTCTACCTTACACAATCTCTAGTGACTGAGATACCCTCTTTACTGAGCAAGCCATATGAACCCTGAAAGACAACCTTGCCATTAACAGGAAAAACTGGATTCAAGCAGAACAAATTCAATTTCATAGAACTGAATGAACTGATGAGAATGGTTACAATTTTTATGACGTTTTCATTTGAAATTGTTGACTTCTTTAATCTTTTGTTTTCCAAATAAAAGGAAACGTGTTTACCAATGACTTAGCAATTTGGTAAACTATATCTCTTAGCAGAATTGAAACATTTCTTTCTCCCTACTGGATCCTTCCAGAATCTAGACTCTTTCAAGGAGTGTTTTTATTTTCACGGCAAAGTGATTATTTGCCAAAGTTCAATAATAATGTTTTCTTTATAACGGGATACAATTGGAAACTGGTTTTATTACCAAGGCTTTGACTAAAAAGCTATGTTTCAGAGAGACAGGCAGATACAGATGTGACCAGAAATCTTTGAGGAGTTAAGATTGACTTTTGAAGCCAATAAAAAACCTTTTGGGAAAATAGCCTGATACTTTGTTTACATGGTTCACAGCAGTCTTACCAGGTGAGGAACTAAGGTTACTTCTTGGGAGATGCAAAGAAAGAACCTCAGAATATGTTGGAAACCTTAACAGAGGAATTCACCAAAATCTATAGGTACTGCAGAAGTTTGACAGTTTGAATTTTGCCCATTCAAAGCACCAGGGGCATGAACTTTGGTTTCAGAATTAAGGAAAAAAAAAAATCCCTCTTTATCCCAACTACACAAAAGATGTATCTTAAATCTACAAAATGTATCATAAAATGTATTACCCAAGTATCATTAATCTCTCCCTACCTCATCTCTTAAAAACTATTCTTTATTATATGGTTAATATTCATTAGTTTATGGCTTCTTAGTCTTGAGAGGCTAAAGTTCAATCTGAATATTCCTTAGGAAAATTCCAGCAAAGCACATTTAATGGTACTTCTTTGATTAATTACTATTCTTGCTGCAGTTAGACAAATAGACACGCCAAGTTTATTGACACTAGATTTATTTTGCAGATACACTAGTATTAATTTGGCTATCTTTGGTAAAAATCAGGGTGATTTTAGAGAGAAAATTATGTTTCAATAAGAACTACAATATACCTTTGTGGATGTTAGATTCTAGCGCTGTCCATGGTCTTTTGAGTTTTGTTTGCTACTTGTAAACTGGACTGGATGCTGAATCCTTGTAGAGACTTGAAATCATTAGAACTAAAATTGCCCTTTTCCTGAACCTTGCCAGCTCATCATGGTTTGAGGACATAATAACAAAAGTTACTTTATTCTTTATCTCATTAGAGTACAGGTATCCTGGCCTGCTGCTGCCTCTACCATTGCTGTGGTCTCTGCTTGTAAAGTGAACACTGTGCATGTCCCCTCTAAGGCCAAGGGACCATCGTGAAATTGATAGGAGTAAAAGCTGGAGAGGTAATCCTCCCTCTTAATTGAACCTGGACTTGGTTGCCCTATTTCCAAGATTAAGGAATGAACAACAAAAAGGGGGAATTTATAACCACAGAAACATGGTCCTATTCTGTTTAACAAAACACTATAGTGCTTTTCAGAAACAACAGACCAAAACCACAAGTTACAGATGAAGCATAAACAAGGAAACTTTGACCTTCAGCTGCACCTGGAACCAAAGTCTCACTCCCCACCATAGGACCAGAACTTGAACACTGTAATCCTTCCCGATGCCAAGGGTCCCTTGTCCAGGAAGATCCTGTCTTGTTTACCCCTTTACCATAAATGGCTAAGTTCCAAGGTCCTCCAATTAAAACTTGCCCTGTCAGTGCTTCCACATACCAATTCCCCCAGCCCCTTAACTTAGTCCAGTGAGCAAGATGGATCTAAGGTACCATTAGGTCTCCCATCATCTCCTTCTCCATCAATAAACCTTTCCTCACCCTGAATTCTGACATTGTGAATTTTGGCCATTCAAAGCACCAGGGGTTTCAGCAATAAGGCAATAAATAAATAAATACATAAATAAATTTAAAAAATCCCTCTTTATCCCAACTATACAAAAGATGTATCTTAAATCCACAAATGTTTTATAAAATGTATATTACCTAAGATTAATGATACTTA
The DNA here is from genome assembly GCF_000412655.1 of Myotis brandtii. NCBI lineage: Eukaryota > Metazoa > Chordata > Mammalia > Chiroptera > Vespertilionidae > Myotis > Myotis brandtii. The sequence goes on along the minus strand of NW_005360273.1, from coordinate 662,612 downwards.
TCCTACCTCATCACTTTAAATACTATTCATTATATGGTTAATAGTCATTAGTTTATTTTTCTCCTAAAAATTTACAATGGAAAGTGGCCCGTCCTTAATTTCCTTAATTCAAATGAGCATATACCTTGTACTTTAAAATACGTAGGTCTATATGAAAACTCAGAGACAGTTTTTCATTAGACTAAATATATAAATTTTTTATTACACTGGTACTCATGATTTTGGCTTAATATTATCTATAAAACCAGGATATTAATACTAGATGATCACCAATTTTTTAAAATGATTCTAAATTTTTTTCTATGAATCTCATAATCCTTTACTACCTACATTTCAATGGCCCTCCAGAACTCATCCTTTCAAAAATTTAACAAAAAGCATGCTATATTGGTCAAAAAGTCTTTTATTCATTGGATAAGCAGACAATATTAATATTGCGAAGCTCTAATACCCACACTCTTGAAACATGTAGCTTGTTAGACTGACCTCTTCTGGTTGTGAACTGTTGTTAGAAGTCCCTAATTTAATTTTTTCACTTAACAAGAACAGCAGCAACACATGGTATTTGTAATATTTTATAGGTTTCAATGTTTTAACCTTACAGTAGTCCAATGAGGTAGAAAAGATAGTATAATGTCTGCACTTTAAAGGTATAAATATAGCAGACTTTACGACAGAATAAAATGACAAAGCTAGGACAAGCATAAATCTTTAGCTTGCCAATTTACTAACCAAGTTTTATGACATATGTGATAATTAAATGCAATCTTAATTTAGAAAATATTATCAGAATCTTCAATGAAAAAGAGACTAAAAAATCTCACCACTATTTTGAGAATCAGCAGCTCTCTGATTACTTTCACCTCCACCCATACTTTCTTCTGTTTCTGTACCTGGATCAGTCCCATCACCACCCTAAAAACAAAATATAAATACTAAGTGCAAATTAAATATAATTGTCTTAAGAAATATTAATCAGCTATACAAAAGGTGTAGAAACAAACCCAAAGGTTTAAAAAGTTGTAGTGTTCTAAGAATAGAGACCTTTTAATACCCTTGGGGAACAGTAAATTTTTTTGAAGAGGTCCTTAAAATGGATGGTCAAAATTCTAACCCGTTACCTCAGCATCATCAGCTTCATATCCATCATTGCCATCTGCACTACCGGTGCCTTCATTACTATCATCACCCTCGTCTCCCATCCCAGTGTCATCTTCATCATCATCATCATCTTCCTCATCTTCTTCATAATCCTATTAAAAAAAAAAACCCTACATATAAATAAAGATCTAGGATATGGCACACATGTTCTGCACATCTTGATAACATACTTAGAAATTTATGTGGCATGTTGTTGATCAGGGTACAGGAGTTGCTATGGGATTAGTTCAGTGGTAGCAACTGTGAAGTTTATCAGTAGTAATACAATCACAATCAATTCTGAATCTAATCAGTTCAATGATTAAAGATCCTGGATGTCCACAAGGTGTCAAGTGGTCCACTTTAATTCTAAATTTAGTATGTGGCACTGAAGACGGATGAAATTATGCTTTAGTATGAAGTTTTAAAACACAGGGTTTGATTAATAACAGAATCTGAAATGTGAAGCTATCAATATAGGATTAACTCTCAAAATAAAACACAGTGTCACTGAAAATATGTCTCAATTATTATATCTCATTTTCTTTTGAAAAGGACTACGGGGTTCCATGAGGGAAAAAAAAGAGTTTCTTCTGTTATTTCTAGAAACCATAGATCTTACAAGTAAATCCAGTCACTCATCAGTAAGATTTAAGATTAAGTCTAACTAATCTAACAAATATTAAAGTGCTTAGCAATCATTTAAAAAACAAACGGGTTTTCCATCACTGTTCTACACTCAATTTCACTATAAAATGTTAATTTAGGAGCTAATCAGGGTAAAAGAAAAAGCAAAATCACTGATTTATACTGACAGAAAATCAGAATTTATTGTTTGATGCCTGGATTATTTCAGCATTTCAAAGAACTTATATGCATATATGCACAACCCATGGACATAGACAAGTGTGATAGACCTGGAGGGGGGAAAGGTGTGGGCCAGAGGTAGTGAAAGGGGGGGGGGGGGGGGGGGGAAGGGACATATGTAATACTTTGAACAATAAAGATAAATTAAAAACAAAAACAATGGATGATTTCAAACCTCATGATCTCCATCATTTTCATCATCATCCTCTTCTTCATCATCACTGTCAATTACAATGACATCATCTCCTTTGCCTTGACCATCTTGGGATGAAGTTGTTTGCTGATCTGACTGAAGGGCTCCAAGGTCTATTTGTAAAGATTGAGAGGTTTCTTCACTGTCTTCCATTGGAGTATAATCTGCCTGGGTGACTCCCTTTAAAAGTTAAAAAAAATTTATAAAAAGTTGAATATACCTAAATCTATCAGTAACATACCATAGATCCAAGGAAAAACTAAAGAACACATATGGGCATCGAGCATTTTATTTTTAAAAACATGATTTTCAAAATAATTTTAAAAACAAATAAAAGAAGATTAACCTTTGGGTTTCTTTATTGTCTTCTGATAGAGGGATTATTATAAGTCTCATTGGGTAATACTCCAATAAAAAAGAAGAAAAAAAAATAGCCCTGGCCAGTGTGGATCAGTTGGCTAGAACGTCGTCCTGTGCACTAGAAAGTCCAGGGTTCAACTCCCAGTCAGGGTACATACCTAGGTTGTGGGTTTGATCCCCAGTTTGGGAGCTTTGGGAGGCAACTGATCAATGTATCTCCTGTTCATGTCTCTCTCTCTCTCTCTCTCTCTCCCTTCCTCTCTAAAATCAAGTAAAAATAATTTATAATACACACACACAAAATATACAGATGTGTGTCAAAACTACTAATATGATATTGTAAGATTAGTATTGTCCAACAGAAATTTAACAAGTCACAGTGTGATTCACATATGCAATTTAAAATTTTCTAATAGTCATTTAAAAAGATAAGACATAGGGCAAATCAATTTTAACAATATACTTAACAGAGCCAAAACATTATTTCAACATGTAAACAATGTACAGATTAACCAGATATTCTGCAACCTAATTTTTTTCTCCCAAAACCTGAAATAGTCTGGAAAATACACTAAATAAGGTATTATTATTATTACTAGAGGCCCAATGCACAAAAATTTGTGCACTGGGGGGGGGGTCCCCCCTCAGCCCTGCCTGTGCCCTCTCGCAGTCTGGGACCCCTCGGGGGATGACCACCTGCTGGCTTAGGCCTGCTCCCCGGGGGATTGGGCCTAAGCTGGCAAACAGACATACCTCTGGCAGCCTGGGAGACCTCAGGGGATGTCCACTTGCCAGCGGGGAGCAGGCCTAAGCTGCAGTCGGACATCCTTAGCGCTGCTGAGGAGGCGGGAGAGGCTCCCACCACCACCACCACTGTACTGGCAACCGTCAGCCTGGCTTGTGGCTGAGCAGAGCTCCCCCTGTGGGAACACACTGACCACCAGGGGGCAGCTCCTGCATTGAGCATCTGCCCCCTGGTGGTCAGTGTGTGTCATAGTGGCCAGTCATTCCCAGTCGTTCTGCTGTTAGGGTCAGTTTGCATATTACCCTTTTATTATATAGGATTGTCTTTTTACAAAGACACTTCTACTACCCCCCAAACTCTGACTATCCTAACTCTTCAAACCACATTTAAGATATTAGATTTAAAAATAATTATTTGCTTAATCTCGTTCCTCCCAATTCCATTTTGCTAGCTGCTCAAATAAACTGTAATTTTAACTTTACTTTTTATTTTTATTATAAAAAATGAAATGTCTCCTGTTTAAACACTCAGTAAAATCTATTTTTTATACAAGCCAGAAACAATGTTTATAAACAAAATCATTCATAAAGATTATGTTTATTATAATGGAAAAAAGAGTGAAGTCATGATATAATAAAAATGGGCCTCAAAGTGACATGCTTTTTTAAGAAAAGCAACACTTATCAGGAACATCTGCTTCACTGCCAGAAAATCAGAAAAATAAACTATTACACATTTAATAGACAGTGCTACAAGGCAGAATGAAAAACCAAATGGCACTTTTGAGTCATAGGCCATTTTGCTAATCATAAGGAAAAACTTTGCCGAGATTTTAGTATAATTTAAACAAATCTGACAATAAAATAGAAATTCACATCTTTTAATTTCACAATTGTCATGCTCTTCAGATGATATTTGCTGAAAAATACATGAAAAAGATGTAATTTAGAGTGCTATGTATTCATCCTAAAGGTTTAGCTTCATGTTTTTAGCCAAAGAAAACTGGAAAAAGTAACTTAAAAAATTAATGCAGCTAAGAAACTAAAATTTACTTACAATCTATGGTTTCTTATGATTAGCTTAAGATAATTCCTTTATTCTATACAGATAAAATAATTTTAGAATAAAATGATCCTGAAAATTTATCCAGGCAGAAAATATTGTTTCAAGATTTATAGATACCCTCTTCGAATCCCAGCTTTACTGCTGTGAGAACTTGGGTATATGACTTATCTGGGAATTGGGTTTTTCCACATATAAAATAGGGTTGTTTTGAGGATTAAATTAATTAATAAATGCAAATTTCTTAGAAACAACACTAGGCTTATAGTAATGAGTTCTGTGAGGATTACTATATTATGAATTCTCAATATGTGTGGCAAAAGGATGGAAGAAAAGAAATAAACTTTGAGTGCCTAATATGTGGCAGATATCACTTTAGGTATTTTTCAAAGCTAAAAATTATGTTATATTAGTCCAACAGATGAGAAAATTGAGGCTTATCGAGAGAATTAACAACTTGCTTATAGTCCCACAGCTTCTAAGTGGTAGAGTTAGGAATGGAACTTAGTGCTTTGTTACTTCAGTCTATGCATTTCCACCAGTGAGGTTGTCTCTGGCGAGGTCTCAATCAGAGTTCAAAAAATGAATAAGTGTATAAATACATTTCCTGTCATGGATTAATTAATTCAGTAAGGGAAGCAATAGAGGGCCACCATATTGGACATCGTGGGTTAACTCAAGACTCAACCAGCACTCGTCCTTCCAAAATAACTAAGTGGATAGTCTTTACTCATTAGGACTGTTAGCATGGAAAATCTGTGCTAAGTATAAACAAAACATTTCTTCAATAAAGTTTAGAAGGCATTATACCAATCAGGAGTAAAAGAAAGCAGAAATTGCATTGGTAATTCTAATATTTCACTAGATGTGAAAGCAACCAATTAAAGTCCAAATAATGATTCAATTGTCAAAGCTAATTTCATTCATTAAAAGCAACAATTTGTTACTTTCAATGTTTTACTTACTTCTCCAATGGAATCTTGAGAATCTTGGTTGTATACTTGAGTCTCTACCTCTCCATCAGTACTTTCTTCTGCCATAACTTCTTCCTGAATCACGATATACAAGTGTTAGTAACATCTGTTCATGAGATAATGCATTAATTAAGCTAGTTCTTCCAATAAAATAAAACTCACTTGTAATTTTATAAAACTGTACAACAGAAATGTTCACTTATACCTACTTATAAAATATTACCTTATCTTCAGTAATACAAAATAAGTCTTATGAGCATTAATTAAATACATGCTCATGAAATTTAGTAGTCTCAATGTTTGATAGTAATATAATTCATTGCAATTTATCCTCAAAAAAGAAAACAACTATAATTTTGGTTAATCCGAGAAAAAGATAGCAGGTAGCAGTTTAAAATGTGCACAAGATTATACATATCTTTATTCTTTGAATTAAAAAAAAAACACTGAAAGGGAATTCAAATTATGTTTTGTAGCTGTATTTTTAAAATTGAAAAGGGAACTAATTTAATCAAAGATATGTAAAGGATATAAAACACTGTTGGCAACAGTAACAATACCTGAATTGTCAGTGGAAACTTTGCAGTAAATTAAGAAAGTTTTCTGGATTTAGGACCCCAAAGGTCTACTCACCTAATAATGCTATAACTGAAAGAATACCTTAACTCTATGGAAAGAAAATAAACAGAAAGACCTTTACACACCTCAGTTGCTACAGGTGTAACAGTTTTCAATTTCTTTGGAAGAGGTATTTCCACTGTATCATCAGAGACCTGGTCTGACGCTTCTATGGTGCTATCCTCTTCCTCTTCACGTGTACGCTTTGGCAAAGAAGAACCTGGGGTAGCTGAAACTTTGAAATTACATAATTTAAATCTTGAATTAGAGCATGATAACTCAATTTAGACAAAGTTAATTTTAAAAACTAAACTTGAGATAAAATGTTAGGAATACATTCATCCACTCTAATACCCGGTAGAAAACATGTACAAAGAATACTCAAGATAATGTATTTTATCCAAGAAACTACAAGCATACAGGCCTACTATAACTTCATTTTAAAATTAATCTTACCAGTGCCAAATACTGCTGTGGAAGTAGATGGCCGCTCAACTGGTGAACTCTGAACCACCTCTACTATGTTTGGGGACAGCTCTTGATTTGCAGGCTCAATTTGAGGATGACTCTGTTGAGTGGGTTGCACAAAAGCTGTAGCCTGTGTTTGCTGCTGAACAGTTAAAATGGATTGAGGGATAGAAGGCTGGACATTAGGACTAGTAGAACGAACAGATCCACTTGTGCTTCCAAAAACTGGAACATGTTCCACAGGCCCTTCAGATTGCATAGCTGAAAAGTAAGTATAATACTTAATATAAGTCTTCTTATCAAAGCTGGAATTATCCTCCCTATTCTGTGTTATAGGTGACAAAAACAGAGGGTAAAGGCAATGTATTAGGCTTTTTGTACTGCCTATGGAACTGATAGGTAGTTGAATTAAATATCTGAAACAATTTTTGATCTATTATTCTATTTAAATTATCTATCTCTATAAAAGCCTAAGCGACCATCGCAACCTAAGGGACGACTGAACAGGCTGCGTGGGGCAACCAGGCCGGCAGGGGGGTTAGTGAGGGATGACCAAACGACTGAGCAGCAGGCTGCATGGGGCAACCAGGCCGGGGTGGGGGGGTGGTGGTATTTTGGGGCTGCAATCAGGCCAGCAGGCAGAGACAGTTAGGGGTGATCAGGCTGGCAGGCGAGCGGTTAGGAGCCAGTGGTCCAGGATTCTAAGAGGGATCCCGGATTGGAGAGGGTGCAGGCTGGGCTGAGGGGACCCCCCCGCCCCCCTGCTCACGAATTTCGTGCACCAGGCCTCTAGTATAAAATAAAAGGAATTTAAAAGCCAGCGTCAAATATGAGTATTTACTAAGCATCATTTTGTGTAGAAAAGAAGCCAAGAAAATTGCATTCAGTAAAGTTTTACTAAACACCTGCCTATCTTGAGGTTGGATAAAAGGATTAAATAATGAAAATTCTTGCCCTTTAAGAAATCTAGTGGAATAAAAAGGTATGTATTTAACTGAATTGTAACTGCTGTAGTGAATAGGAAAGTGTCATGGGAACAAAGCGAAGCCATGAAGAGATAAGAAAAATTTCAACAAAAAAGTGATGTTTGGGTTCAACCAGTGACTTAGTATGGTTTTCCAAAGTGGATTTTGTATCATATTTCTTAGTTCTTAAAAGTGAAAATTTGCCCTGGCCTGTGTGGCTCAGTTAGATGGACATCGTTCCTTGAACTGAGAGGTTGCTGGTTCGATTCTCAGTCAGGGCACATGCCTGGGTTGTGGGCTCGATTCCCAGTAGAGGCCGTGCAGGAGGCAGCCAATTCTCTCCCATTGGTGCTTCTCTCTCTCTTTCCCTTCCTTTTGCTCTGAAATCAATGAAAACATATATTTTTAAAAAGTGCCTTAAGATAATAAGTGAAAATTTTGGTCCTGGAAAAACATGCCATATACTTATTGGGTTAAGTTTCCCCCTTCTTTCAAAACACAACAAAGCAAGAAGGGAGGGAGGAAATTTGTTGCATTAACAAGTGTCCTGAGAGGTATCACTTGAAACTATTAACTGCCCACTTTTATTACATATCTGACTTTAGCTTTAGTGGAAGCCTCATTTATCCTTAAAGTTACTGTCATCTTCTCAGAGTAAATCTAAATAAGCAGCCAGGTCACTCATATCTGCATTATTTTACTTACCTTCTTGTGATTCCACTTGTGTAGTGGGCATCACTGTGGCTGTTGGGGTAGTAGTAGGGTTTGTAACAGTTGCAGGTGTGACCATTGGGCGTATACTAGCCCTGGGTGTTGACTTATTCCCAGCCATAGCTGCAGCTGTCACTTTACTTGGAGTAGACACAACAGGAGTTGGCTTGATATTAGCTGTTGGTGGATCTGATGTGCTGGCACTTACGGAGGGGAAAATACAAGAATCATTGAATTACTATAAATACTGTTTGTAAAGTACATACACTCTATCAAAATCAAAGCACATATATTTTCTGAAGTGAGTGTTCAACAAATATTACCTTAATTTGTATTCAGACCTTACTAATTCTCTTTTTCCTAACTGCTTTGGGTAGACTTTTGGCGGATTAAAAAACAATTTTAAAGAGTCAGTAAATATAGTTCTATACATTTTGTTCACTAAATTTTTCAAAACTCTTATTGAAGAGGTTTTAAATTTAAGCATTAAAATCTGTGCAGGAAATACTTTGCAGTGGTGCATCCTGACAGTGTGAAATGTATCCAACAGTTGACCACTTTACCTAAGTTTCAGCCCAGCCTCTTGTATTGGTATCCTTAACATCACAGGGAAAATTGGTAGCCTATCTTAGATGTCAATTACAAACTAAAAGATGAAAGATGTTTTCTTTGTCACAAAGCTCTACCTAATGGAACATACTTTTCTAATAGATACAGATTTGTTTTTCTCCCCAAAGATCACCAAATCTTTCCTGAACTTTAAAAGAAAAACAGATAGACTATAAAAAGATTAAAACTCACATTCCTCTTTCACCAGAAGCTGGAGTTGTTTTCAGTGTTATCTGTCTTTGCTGTTCTGGGACCTATACAAAAAGAAGACTATGGATTACTGTGCCTATCCCACAAGATTCCACTAAACCAGTGGTTCTCAACCTTCTGGCCCTTTAAATACAGTTCCTCATGTTGTGACCCAACCATAAAATTATTTTCGTTGCTACTTCATAACTGTAATGTTGCTACTGTTATGAATCGTAATGTAAATATCTGATATGCAGGATGGTCTTAGGCGACCCCTGTGAAAGGGTTGTTCGGCCGCCAAAGGGGTTGCGACCCACAGGTTGAGAACCGCTGTACTAAAAAATGTCATCAGAATGTTTTACTTTTGTTAATACTCTCTGTATTCTTGGTTTAGCTAAAAATCACTCTAAGGGCTCCTCAATCACCAGGTACCTTCAAGTAAAATGTACAGAATTAGATAATCACCTTATTAGTAGGTTCTTGAGGCTCATCTCTCTGCTCAAGGTGCCTCTCTTGATGCTCCCTGAGTTCTCTTTCCAAGCGACTAATTCGACCTTCATATTGGGACTTAAGAGCAGTCATACGAACATCTAATTCATCTTTCTGCTGATCTAAAGCTCCGTTCCTTTGTTTAAGCTCCTCATTTTCTTTAGTTAGCTGCTCTTTTACACCTAAAGAAGTAATCGTGATTCTATTAATATTATTCCAAACACTGAAAATAAAGAATATTTAAGTGCTTAATAGATAATCAAAGGTCATATACTAGTAAGATTCTATTCCTAAACTTTTACATTTACAATAATTCTGATATACATACATCTCAACAGGCAAAAATTCTAAACATATCTGTATTTATTACTCCAGTATAAAATATACTTATTCCAATATAAAAAACATGTTACTCTTCCTAGCAAAGATCTCAAAAATATAAAGGATCCACCATAAACTATAGCCAGCAAAAGTCCTTTTATATGGCCATTAATATTTCAATGTGGCCTAACCGGTTTGGCTCAGTGGATAGAGCGTCAGCCTGCGGACTGAAAGGTTCCAGGTTTGATTCCAGTCAAGGGCATGTACCTTGGTTGCGGGCACATCCCCAATAGGAGGTGTGCAGGAGGCAGCTGATCAATGTTTCTCTCTCATCGATGTTTCTAACTCTCTATCGCTCTCCCCTCCTCTCTGTTAAAAAATCAGTAAGATATTAAAAAAAATTTTCAATGTGTTAAGTACAATTATAAACTGCAAAACTTTCATTTCATATAACCTATTGTATATGCTAAAAAATAATTAACTATTTTTTTATCTTATTTGTTGCTGGGACACTATCTTAGAGATTAAAAAAATTGCTCATAATAAAACCTAACTAATTTGACATTTTATTTACCTACTAAGCAGTCTGGCAAGCAAGGCACAGAAAGACCCCGTGTATTGCAACATAGGGCTCCTCCTTAACTTGAGATATTTTGACATGGTATTTTCCCTGAAGAGCTATACTAGAGGGGTCCTCAGTGAAGTGAGGCACAGAAAAATCCCTGGGCTGGTAAGATCCAATGCTGTCTAGGAGTTTACAGAGGGCCTTAGGACAATACAGTGGCCCCAAAGGATCTCCACCAAAAGGTCATAACAGTTACACACTAAAGCAGAAAGATAGCAGTACTCCCTATCCATTACCAGTTAACAAGAAAGACTTTCTATATCAAGGACATCCTCATCACTTAAAAATTAAGATTGCTCTTATCTTGTGTTTAACTAAAGAAACCTAATATATATAGTAATTTACCAGCTAAATGTGCAATCTTTGATTTTGCTGCTACAATAGCCTTTCTTGTCTTTTCTTCTTTTTCAGTTATCTGCTGCCGGAGCTGCTCTTCCTGTGTGGTTCTATCTTGAAGATCCTGACGAAGTCGTGCAAGTTCGGATTGAAGCTGCCCAGTCTGTTCCTGGAGATTTCTTGCTTCTGTCTCTTTTTCAGATAATGTCTTTTAAAGGAAAACCAAGTATTTACTAGGTAAAGCAATCAAATCAATATAAACTGTATGGACTACAGACTTAAAATGTAAAACATTATTTTGCTTTAGGTTAAATGGAAGTATAAATATAAAATGCTGGTCAAACCAAGTAAGTGAACACTTGAAGATAATTTGATACTACTTTCATACATGAGTTATTCAAAGTAAAAAGGATAAAATACACATCCATATGATGAGAAAGTGTCAGTGTTTAAGATATATTTCTTTCTAAAATTCCTTTTTATGACTGAATAATATTGCATTGTTTCTTTAGGTATTCAACAAGGAAAAAATTGGGACGTGCACCTTCTACTATTTCACACTCATACCTTCTGCAGATTCTCTACTTGACTCTCAAGTGATTTTGACTTTGTTTCAGCTTGGTTAAGTGTTTCTTTGAGCTCCTGCATTTCCTGGATTGAGACATGCTGTTCCTGATGGTCTCCAGAAGACTGAGCTGAGGACTCCATGATCTAATATAATATAGTAAACAGTCATAATATACTCCAGTCCCACATTTATATTCAGTAATCCCACTTTGCAAGTTTATCTAAGAAAACTAATTATGCAAAGAAATTTAAGCGTACTCATAAATGAATTTCCAATAGAACAACTTTAGTGTCCAAAAGTAAATTATTAATTAAATAGTTTAGGGTTTTCCACAAAACTGAGTATTAACCAGCAAATCAGGACAATGATGCATTAACATAAAATTATTTGGAATGACAAATTTCTCACAAGTGTATTTACAGTGGTTAACACTGAGCGGTAAGAATTTTGGATTTTTTCCTTTATATATTTTCTAATCTAACATATGTGAAATATGTCATTAAGTCAGTATACAGTTCTTTATCTTTGGGAATTAAAAACAAAATGCAGATTCAAAATATAACAAGGATTTAAAAATTATTTTAGATAGGTGGTTAATATTGACTACTTATTTAAAACTATAAAACAGCCACCCCTGACTGGTGTGGCTCAGTTGGTTGGAGCATCGTCCCACACAAGGAAAGGTTGCAGGTTTGATTTCTGGCCAGGGCACATACCCAGGTTGTTGGTTCCATCCCAGCCAGGGTGCAAATGTGGGTATAGGAGGAGACCGATTGATGTTTCTCTCTCATCAACGTTTCCCTCTTTCTCTCTCTCCTCTCCCCTCCTCTCTCTCTAAAATCAATAAAAACATATCCTCAGGTGAGGATAAAAAAAAGTTATTTTAATAAGTAAATAAAACTACAACACAGCCTAATTATAAAGAACTATCATTTTTTGATATACATGATTTTAGTCAGCAATGAGTTTTGAGAACATACTTTGGAAAAGGGACAATATTTGAAATAGGAAAATTGATCTAAAATACCTCATTTATTAAAATTTCTTTATGAATTTATAGTGCATTTTGGGACATATTAAAGAACTAATTTTAAATAACAGTATCATAAATTAGCTTATATGAAAATTTAGGACCTAAAAACCAATAATCAAAATTATGAATAAGATTTTTATATGTAATCCTGATATATAAAATTGTGTACATCAAAATTGTATGTCAAGAAATATTTTATCGCCGAAACCGGTTTGGCTCAGTGGATAGAGCGTCGGCCTGTGGACTGAAAGGTCCCAGGTTCGATTCCGGTCAAGGGCATGTACCTGGGTTGAGGGCACATCCCCAGTGAGAGATGTGCAGGAGGCAGCTGATCGATGTTTCTCTCTCATCGATGTTTCTAACTCTCTCTATCTCTCTCCCTTCCTCTCTGTAAAAAATCAATAAAATATATTAAAAAAATATTTTATGTATTATACATATATATACATACGTGTGAACATATACATATAATAAAAAAAAAATCACTTCAAAATACCTTATCCTGTTGTGCTTTGAGTTCTTCATATTGAGTCTTGTACCTACGTCCAATTTTCTTGACCTGAGTAATAGTTTTGACCTTTTCTTGGATATCAATTATTTTGGCATCTAAGTCCTTCTGGATACTTTCTTTTTCAGTTCTTATTTTATTTAAATCTTCCTTTAGACTCTGGATTAAGTTCTGATTGTTAGTCAAAGATGCATTTGATCTAAAAAAAATAATTAAAGACTAAGTATATGAGACTCGTTTTAAAATCCTTTAATTTTACACTTTTTATTGTTTGTATTGCTTTAGTAAGATTTTCATTTAAAATCTTTTAAAAACTCCACACATACTTCAAAAGATACTTCATTTATAATCTGTGATCCTTTATAAAGATCTTATTTGCTTATTAGATAGCCATACATTCCCATGTTAAAATGAGAAAAACTGAGTTGTAAGTGGTCAAGTAACATGCACAATTTCACATCGTAATTAAGTGTTGGTACGCAGATTATAATCCACATTTGCCTGATAGCAAAATTGACTCCACTTGATCGGGTGTTGAGTAAACGTTAAGTTTTGTAGACCACATACATACAGACTTTGTCACCTGTTCTTCCTTTCAAAAAATGCTTTAAAATGTAAAAATCATCCTTAGCTCATAGGCCATACCAAACAGATCTGTGGGTTAAAGTTTGCCAAACCCTGTACTTCAGCATAAACTTAACTTAAATCAGATGCCCCTGAATTAAGAGCATGGGTTTAACAACTATTAACTCTGCAAACGTAGATACCTTTCTGAATTTTTAGCTTTCTCATTTTTAAAATTAAGTAATATTATTGAAGAAATACAATGCTGGACTACTGTTATAAAACAAGTAAAAAATACATGTGACAAAAATTTGTAAGCTACCCAGCATTATATAAATAGAGATTATGACATGGACAACTGACATTAAATCCTTTAAAATGTAAACCAGAAACATTAATTTTAATATTCAACTTATCTTTAAGGACAATATAAATTCATTTTAAAATTTTATGTAAATACTTCATTAAAATCTTTCCAAAATAGGTACATAAATATATTCTAACCAAAGAAAAAATAAAAACCTATTTATAAGTTATTTTGGCTTAGAAAATAAACCACATTTAGCTTTAGACTCATAACTGTGTAGTTTTTTAAAAAGTCATAAAATATAGAAATAATTCATATATGAAGGCATAAAGTAAATCACTGCTTGCTTGGCTCCTTAAAATAATAAAGGGAAAGTAAAGGCTCTAGTACAGTGATGGCGAACCTTTTGAGCTCGGCGTGTCAGCATTTTGAAAAACCCTAACTTAACTCTGGTGCCGTGTCACATATAGAAATTTTTTGATATTTGCTACCATAGTAAAACAAGGACATATTTTTGATATTTTATATATTTAAATGCCATTTAACAAAGAAAAATCAACCAAAAAAATGAGTTCGCGTGTCACCTCTGACACGCGTGTCATCACTGCTCTAGTACTTTCCATTCTTTTTAAATCAGGAAGCACTTGGGGAGCCTTATAAAGAGCAGAAATAGACTTCTTTGAGTTCATGTATTATATACAATTTAAGGCTTCTTCCTTATACCTTGCAATCTCAGCTTTAAGTCTCCCAATTTCTTCAGTTAACTGTTGAATGCGCTTAGTGTGAACTTCCTTTTCAGAAAGGAGCTTCCGATACTCTTCAGTATCTGGATCTTTCTGTTGATTTATTAGATGCTAAAATGGCAAAAATGAATAACATAGCTTTATAGGTTTTATCAAACCAATGTGCTATATAACAGAATACTTAATTATGTTTACATTAGGTGTCTTCCATACACAATAATAAATCACCAAACTGCAAGATAATGAAGATCAAAGCTTTAGTTGGTTTAGCTAAAACGTCTAGCCAAAATAGAAAGGGAAATGTATTTTCATAGTTGCAAATGAAAATTTCAGAATAGTTACAATGGAACCAAATAAAGAAAAAAATCTACAAGCTTTTAACATTAAACACCTTTTTCATTAAAGTGACATTTATAAGGAAAAAAATGTTTCTAATGCATTATAATCTAGGAAAAAATCAAATATAACTAATTAAATAGGACAGAAGGTAGCACAGTTTAATAGAAATATATGTAGACTTGGGTAGATCATCCTCCTTTCTTGACTTTTCAGATTACTTGTGTGATTAAGAAAAATGAAGATTAAACGGGCTCTTAAATTCTACAGTCCTATTCAGATATTGGTTACCATTCTAGAACATTTTCTAGGTACCAGATGATGGGTGAACTGCTGCTTTACACATGTAGCATATTCAACTTTCACTATTAAATACAGTAACTTTTGCTAGTTCTTCAAATAATTTATCCCCTTAAATTTTACCCTATTTAATAAAAACAATGTTTCCATGTGTTGGAATAGGTTTAATTGCATTTACCTGGTTACGTGCTTTCCAACGTTTGACATCTTCTTCTAATAACTTCTTCTCTGCTTGCAACATACCACTTTTCTCACTTAGCTCAGCATTTGCTTCTTGTAAGGGTAAAATATCTAACTCCAGTTTCCTCACCTGAAAATAATGCCAATTTATTTTTTAACACCTTACGTAAAAATTCATAATTTAATAAAAACAGCATGCCTCCACTCCTGATTAGTAAGTTACAAACCTTTGCTTGCATCTGCTGTAAATCCTGCTCTAGCCTCTCCTTTTCTTCTCTTAGCATCTTATTGGTCTCCATAACTACGTTCATTGTTTCAGTTTTCTTCATCAGTTCTTCATGTTGGGCCATTGTTTTTGCAGTCACCTAAAGATTTCAAAGACATGTATACACCAACATCTAACAATAGGTAAAGATCTACCTTTTCTTACCAGTTCTAATCTTCCCCCTACAAAAAGTGAGAATTATGTCGTTTTAAAACTAAAATTTTTGAAAGTTTTACATGTTTATTTTTCTGTGATGCCTGCTTACTACAAAGACTTTAAACAAATGCAAGAAATCACAAAGATGTAAGTAAAGAGATACAACAAACCCCACCAACAAATAATCCATTTTACCCTTAGGTAAAACAGTACTCCAGATCTCTTTCTATATATATATTTTTTCTTGGTATACAAAATCTGTAATAAAAGCATAATATGCAAATCGACCAAACGTCTGAGACCATCTGGATGTCCTTCCAGATGAAGCTGGGGCTAGCCCAGGGATCGAGGCAGCCCCCTGCGGCTGGGAGGGAGGGATCGAGGCAGTGGCCTGCAGTTGCGAAGGCCTACTCTTGCATGAATTTCGTACATCGGGCCTCTAGTTTATTAAGTTTTAAAATAATGTTATTTTGGTCCTTTCCCTCTGCCCTTTGCTCAGAAATTTTTTCATTTCATTCAGTTGTTTCATCACTTTGGTTTTGAGCACTTTTACTAAGTATTTACTGAACTGTAAAGAATTTTTATCCTGTTCTCATTGGGGGTAATTATCCATCTTTTACATGTGTTACCTTATTCCCTAACCATTTTTAAAGCTATGGCTCATGGTTGCCATGCTACAGTGTTCATAGTGGATAGATATTCTATTACTTTTGATATAATGTTTTACTTCTTCACTTTCTTCCTACTGTATGTAAGAATTGGTTTTTCCCCTCTGAAGTTGTTTGTGGGCCGGACATTTTCTAGTATTGTTTGCATTTCTATAGACCAAAGGAACAGCAAAGGAAGCAGCAGCAGAGAAGGAGACAATATGCAATCTTTTTTAGAAACACTGATTCTGCCACTTTCCTCCAAGTGTTAACTCTACTGAATCAGAAGGTCTGTTTATTATTTCTATGATGGGATCTATTTGAATTTGGACTGTTTTCTCAACATGAGGTAATTCTGGAACTTTTAATTTCTGTGTGAAAACATAAATCCATAAATCTATTCACTTTCCCATGTCAATGGTTTCTCTCTAGCAGTCATTCCAACTACCTATCAGTTAACAGATGATAAATGATTCCAGGCCTTAATTCCCTTCCTTCCAGATGTGCGGTTATATATTAATGCAGCAGTCACCCACCTTTTGGATCTCAGTGACCACTGGTTGGCGCCAGCTGTATTAATGCATCTCCTCACAATAAGGTCATGCAATAAGTTTTTGGGTGTTAGTGAGGGTTAAGGAGTCTAGCTTGTGTTGTGACCATCCATTTACTATATATAGCATCTTCTTTTCCTTTCTTTGTTTGATAATTATTACTATTGTTTTGCTCCTTTGCTGAGGAAAAACTATTCTGTAGCAGTTTCAATCCATGTCATCCTAGAATAACTGTCCAAATGCATATATAATGATAACTAAAATTAAGGTAACTGAAATTTAAGCACTTATTACGCACCAGACACGATTCTTAATGATTCATGTGCACCAACTCACTTAATCCTCATCATTATTATCATCTCATTATTTAAATAAGGAAATTTAAGAGTAAGGATGTTAAACAGTGTACTCAAGGCACACATCTAATGACATAAAGCTAGAATTTGAAACCCGGCAGTCTGGTTAACACTAGTGTCTTACCACTATACTATATCACTGTCTAATAATGTTTAATAAATTGAGTTTAAGAAAAACATGCATTTCAAATTAAATTTTTTGTAATCAGAAACTAAAATGACATTGATTTAACAACTGCTTTCTTAAAACTTGGGATACATACCTGGACTTTCTCCCTTTCAGCATTTAGACTATCCTGGAGTTCCTGCAGCTCTCTTTCTAAAAGTTCAACCCTTTGTCGATAACGCAGACTCTCAACTTGAGCCACCTCAAACCTCGTTTCAGCGATTTCTTTCTCTCTTCGTATAAATCTACAAGAATATATAAGATTTTATTTGAATAAAAAAATGACAGCAAAATTTTAAAACTTGGGTAATTTTAATATGACCCAAGGTCCATTCACTTTAATAACTATTTTTACATAGTGATTTAATAAGTAATGACATTTATTATAGATAGTGGCTTTGTATATCTTTGAAATGATTTGAAAGGCATTTAGTTTTTCAAAGAACCCAAATTCTTACTATTAAATTCAACTTAAAGCCATTTATTTAAATTAGCATATGTCAAGTAACCTCTATGTGAGTGGCAGTGGGTTTGTTGGCCAAGAGACGGTATGAGCTTTATACCACTTCTCTAATTTATATATTTGTATTACATTTCATAGTTGACCACAGAAATAAAGCATTAAGAATATTTTTGGTTTACCTGAGAATTTCTAAAATTTGTTCTTGAGATTTTCCTTCTTCACTAAAAGATACATTCAGCGGACCTTGTACACCTTCCTTCATAGAGGCAACGACCTTGTCACTTAATTTTTCAATCTGATCGTGAAGTAATCTGTTTTGTTTCTCTAGATCTTCACAGCGAGACACACGCTTGGAAACTTCATCCTGTAAGCCAAGACTCTGTCATTATAGCAGATTTTCCCACGCATGTTAAAAAGAAAAACCCACTTTCAATCCTTCTGGACATTCTATTATGATGTGCAGTAATACCTTTAACACTCTCTCTCTTTCCTCCCAAGATGCTTTACACTCCAACAACTGTGATTCTGCTTTCTGGGTTGTTTCTTCCAAATGCTGACGAACTGAGGCCATTTTGGAAACTTGTTCCTTGGCAGCTTGTAGAGCTTCAACATCAGCAGCATGGAGCATCAGTTCTCTTTCATACTTATTCTGAGCTTCTACAGCTATTTTAGCCTGTAAGAAATTATTCCACCATTGACACAAAAGATTAAATAGCCAAAGCTGGTTAGTACAAAAGAAAAGATGCACATTGCACTATTTAAAATAATAAAAGTGGAGATGATATAAATGCACCAAAATGGAATAATTAAAAGTTATACTCTTATCCATTTAATGAAATATTAAAGAACTGGTCCAAATGAAAATTATGAGGACTATGTAGCAATTTGGAACAAATTTTATAAAGTAAAAGCTAAATATAACTCACTTATGTAAAATACATGCACACACACAAAAAAACTTAAAGTGATCAAAAAGAAATAAAAAATTAATTTGAAAACTGAATTATAGATACAGTCCCTGATTTTAACTTCCAATGTTACTGTTTGGCATTAAGCCAAGGACAATTCATTTTTGTCTAATTTACCTTTGAAGCATTTTCTCGTGTTGCATTGTTTAAAGTAATTAAAAAACACACACATGCTATGTACATGTAAGCAATAAAGAATAGTAACCAAATAGTTACTAATATACCAATGAACTTAAAAATGAGAACGTTAGTAATACTCTTGCAGATATTCGTTTCCCATCCTACTATTTTAATAATCCCCATTACGCTGAATTGTTTTATCAATTTTTGTTCATAAAAAAATAATAAAAAGCTTCACCACATATGCATGTGTATACATATACTTAAAGCAAATAATGTGATTTTGTATTTTTTAATCTTTATAAAGAGTGGTGTGTGCCCTCACTGGTCTCAGATCATTGGGCTCCGTCTCGTGAACCAAAAGGTTGCTGGCTCAATCTCCAGTGGGGGAGGCAGCCGATCAATTTTCTGCTCTTACATTGATTTTCCTCTTTCTCGCTCCCTTTCTCCCTCCTCTCTCTCTAAAAATTAATAAAAATAATCTTTAAAAAGTGGTGTACAAAAATCTGTAACCTCAATAATATATTAAAATGTTTTGCTGAAAAAAGTATCTCTAACCATCTTGTCTATAATACACAGTTATAATCAGAACTAGTGGACTGCAATAATAAAAAAAAAGAAAGAAATGAGAGCAAGTACACATTTAATCTACTCTTATCTTTAATTTTTCCCATTTATCAAGAGTGTTTTGTTAATAATTATTGCTCTATATTTAGACTCCATCTATCCTTTTCAGCTGATCTTTGTCCAAGTTCCACAAAAGTAGAAATAACCTTATATTTTTGTAAGGCTCACCAATTCCCAAAATGCATTAATACAGCCCAAGAACTGTTCTCTAGGATCAAAGCTCACTTATCAATACCGAGAGCAACACTTACTTGTTCCTGACAGTCACGTCTGGCTTGCTGTTCATTACTCAAAGCTGTGCTGGCTCTCTGAAGAGCTTCTTGTACTTCATTCTGAACAGTATTGAGTGTTTTCTTTAACTCAGATAACTAAATTAAAAGAAGATTAAAACCAAAGTCAACTGCAAACTTACTTTTAAAATAGTAAAGACTTTTAAAAGCCCAATTAGCAAAAGGGACTTTTTACAAAATTTAAAAGTTATAGCCTGATATAATGTACACATTTTGAAGCTCCATATTCCATCCTTATTAAGACTTGCAAAGATCAGTTCTCAGGCAGAGGCTTCTAAAAAGCAGCACTGATACTTACTACTATAGTCTAAAATATTCAAAGAAAACAAACATATATACAGAGCAAAGTAAAACATAAAACTAAAATTGTTGGGTATGTGTTCAATCAATATCTGTTGAGATGATCCAAACTGTAACAAAGGAGCTTTTTAAGAATTCAAATACACACAAAAAGATTAATATGGTAATAACCTCATTTACCTGTTGTTCCATGCTCTCTATGGCTTTTCTTTTGTCATCCTGAAGTTCCTGTTTTTCCTTCTCCACTTCCATCAACTTCTTTTCCAACTGTGTCTGAAATTCAGCTGATTCTTTTAAGCGAACTTCAATATTCTTACGCACTTCTTCTGTCACCTTCACCATCATGCAAACAGTAGGAAACAAATATCAGACACATTTAAAATTCAACATTACTTTTTCCAAATCTAAACTAAATTTGAAAAGTACTAGAATTATTGTTTGCCATTTTTTTTAAACAAAAAAATCTATCAAATGCTGATTAAAGAGTTCAGAAACATTTAAAACTATAAGCATAATTTATTTACCTTTCCAACTTGGATATTTTTGGCCATTTTTCTCTTTTGAAGTGAAATTTCCAATTCTCATTACTCCCTCAATCCTCATATCCACTTGCCAAATCTGTCCTTTCTACTACTAAAAGAATTCCCCCTTGCATATACTCTGATTTCCATGACGCAAACACAGAAAGATCTTTTAAAACTTGGCCCTAGAACATTGCTATAGTCTCCAAAACAAATTTTGTATCCTTCAATCTACCACATTAATCTTTCTAATTAAAGCAAATTATTGCTGTTAAATATGGGGGGGGGGAGACAGCAATTTTACAAAATATGACATTCAAAACATTTCACATTTGGTTCTCTGACTACACTTACAATTTGATTCCTCAGTGTTTAAATTCACAAATTCAATACACTAGTTGTTAAACTGTCATCATCTGAAGCCTTTTTATCTTGGCTGAGGGTTCCTGCTACAAAATAACTTTCTTTGACTACCCAAATGGTACTTTCAAGGCTGTGCACAAATGCCATCTGTTTTGTGAAGCCATACTTGTTCAGGAGATAAATACTTACTTACCTCCCACTCACATCAACATCTGATCTTTAACCTTTCCTATAGCGATTATACCCTCCCATGTTTTACAAATTCCGTGGGTTGTTTTTATCTCACTTGTTAAAATCAAGCACTTTTAAGAGGTAAAAGTGTAAGGATGTCAGTTCAAATCACTCTTAACACACAGTGCCTTACACACAGCAGGCTCCTATTTAAAAAAGAAATTAAAAAGGAAAAAAAAGTAAGTGCATTCAAATTAAATTCAAAATTGTACATACCTGTTTTTCCTTATTAAGAGAGTCTTCTAAACTAGTAACCATTGCTCGATACTGTTCCACATTACTAGCACTTGTTTTGAGTCTCTCCTTCAAGTCATTCACCTGCTCTTCTGTCTGCCTCAGTTGACTCAGAAGATCATCCACATCTTCTCTGTTGCCAGCCTGACCTAAAAGATTTAACAGCTTTCTTAAAGTTAACATTTTAAATGATATAAGAAATAACTGTTATCAAAGAGTTTGTGAAATTAGGATTAAGGCTCAAATGTAGAAAAACCTAACTACCTACGAATTGTATTTCAAACAATGCTGAATAGCAAAATAAAAACAGCTATTTTGTCAGTATGTTAATGCTTAAAAAAAAATAAAATGTTTGAACTCTGCTGTTACAAACATTAAGGAAAAGATATTTAAGAGAAAAATACAAAATATTTCCACTTAACTAAAGAGCTACTTGAAGGAATTACCTGATTATCAATTGATTATTTAAACATTGCTAGTGTAAAGCACCAAATCTTAAATCATTTAGCCAAATTTTCATTCTAAAATCCTTGGAAATAGAAAAAATTGCAGAGTGAACTATTTTTTATCAAATGGTATCAATAAGAGAGGACTATTAGATGATCATATGTACACTATTACATATTAAATATTTATATACAAACACACACACATATATATACACACATATACAATTATGTTCTTTATTTCTCTTCTCGTTAGAAATAAAACCATATAGAAAAACAATATCTGAATATAAAGGCTTTGCATTTGAAATGCTGTATTCCAAAAGAGAAGCAAAATCTAACAAATCTTTACTTGAGATTATAAGCAAAAATTAGGAATACTGCTCTGGAAAAACTAAACAAATCAATTATTTCTGTAAATGACCCTTATAGTTACAGATTTAACAAGTAACTACATCTCAAAAAAAGAGTTTAAAATTCAAATTATCAGCCCTCAAAAGAATATGTTTAAAGTGTCAATAAATGGTTTCGACAATTAAAAAACTAAGAGCATACCTTGGTCAGATGCCTGCAGAACTATTCTGAACCTTCCAAGTCTGCAAATCTATTAATTTAGATATAAAATAAGGTGTGTGTTTTTCTTTTGCTAGTATCCACAAAGAAAAGGCTATTTATTGACAGATGTTACAAATGTTTCTTAAGAAATACTTTATTACCAGTATAATTATTTAGTTACCTTTACCAGTTCTCTGTGAGGACTGAGAAGCGAGCTGGACTTCCATATTACTGAGATGCTGTTTCAATGTAGCACTTTCCTTCTGAGCATTTTTTAATAGTTCTTTTGTACTAAGATGAAGGTTTATCTCAGTATCCAGCTGCCTCTTTGTATCTAAAAGTTGAACCTGTAAGGAAAAAATACATTAACCCTTCAAACACTGTTTTTAGGTTCTAAAATAACTAGTGGTTCAAATTTTGTACAGAACTTTAAAAACTCTGGCCAAGGTAAGCAACAGAAACCAGATTTACCTTCCCATTTGAAACAAACCCCCTCCCAAAAAAGAAACAAAAACAGATACAACATATAAAACAATTTCACAATTGTGGGTTGACAGGACACAAGAAAGACTAGCTCTACAATTTCCCTAGTTTACTGATTTAAGTGTCCAGGCTATGGCACAGTGTAAGGAAATGAGGCAGAGGCCAGCAGACTCCCTGAATTGAGAACACGGAGCTGAGAGTACAAGAAGGCTAAATTAGCTCAAATTCGTAAGACAGACTATTAGAAGAGAACTACACAGATAATACCCTGGAGATTTGCAGAGGATCCCTTTTGAATATTCAGTGAAACATGCATGCGAAATTACCCCAGGCATCAAAAAGAAATCATCCAGACAGACACCAGACAGAGTGCCTTATGCCACAGAGTCAGGAATAATGCCTTTTCCCAGTAGCCAGACTAAAAAAACTCATAATCCATTGAACACCGAGGAGCAGTACTCAGGAAGGTCTAACCTCAGTAATGTGGAATAATTTATACTAGACTAAGTACTGCTTTGGGCCTAATAATCATAAAAAGCAACGTTCGAGAACAAAGCTCAAGATTTACAGGAATATAAAAATATCCAGCACTCAAGAGGGTATAATTCATAATGAATGACACGTAATAAAAATTGTTAGGCATACAAAGAGGCAAGAAAAACTTGAGTTTGTAAGAAGTCTTGTTAAAACCATGCTTCAACATGAGATGGCAATGTGTCCACACACCAGCTTGATTGCTGAACATAAATCCACAGAAATTCAGAATCCTGATAGACTCACATCTAGATTTCTAGTAAGCATATGCCTTTGTTCCACCTCATTTTCCAACTTCTTTTTTAGATGAGATATCTCATGTTCCAGTTTTTCTATCTGGTTACTAAGCCTTTGTTTGGTTTCTGTTTCAGATCGTTCTAGTATTCCCTAAGGCAAAGAAAACATTTTTTGTTACACTTTTCAAAAAAGCCAAAAAAAAGCAAAAGCATTACAAATTAAAGGATATAGGGGATTATAGGATTTCAACCCATTTCTACATGAAGTTAGGATCTATGACATTTACCAAGTTATTTTGACATTTTACATATTAAAACACCTACTTAATAGGGGAAAAAGGGAAAAATTATAATAGTAATTCAGATTTATTTAAGTTTTAAAGCAAAAAATAAAACCAAACATTTAAATTTTGTAAACAAGTAAACTACATGCAGACCTGCATACCAAAACTGCCAATTGCCTGAATTTCAGATCTTTCATGTTTTATTTAGAATACTGACACATTTTAATAAACCTCAAAATTCAATGATCATCGTAATACATGATAAAAATGGGTACATTTTCTAATTACGAAAACTGAGAAGATACAATGTGAAAACTATTTAACTTTAAAATTGTTTTCTCTATGTGCCTTTTTGTTTGGTTACCTGAATTGTTTGCAGGTTAGTTAGCAGTAAGTTTTGCCCTCTTTGTTCAGCTAACAAAGACTCTCTTTGCTGAGACAGACGAACTTCTGACAATTTAAGCATTTCCTTTTCTTTTTTCAAATTTTCTGCTCTTACCTTGAGGAAAATACAAATGAAAAAATTGTTGGAAAACAATGTGTCAAATGTAATACAGTAATACAATTACAAAATTAAAGTGATCCTTCATTAATCCATATTCTTAATGCTAATTGAGTCTATACCTTTTCATTATATAAAAAAAATAACTTATTTTCATATGTTGAAATAAGCAAAAATAGCAGGGAACACCAACAGATCAAAGGACAAAATCTTGTGATTACCATAAATTCATATAATTCTTTGCCCTAACAAATCAGACCTTAATACAAAAATAAAATAAAATAAATTCCAGAGTAAAAGAACAACTGCAAAATTATGCTACAGTCTACTTGCGTTACGTTATGCAAGTTTAAGAAGGTAGTGTGGTTACTATCCGTTTGAGAGTGCTGACTTAAACTTTTTTCCCCATGACAAGTACACTCTGAATTTCAGGGGATTTTGGAGGGTGATTTGAAGATCAATACCCTCAAAGTATTCATATTTACATAAGTCATAAACTATCAATCATAAAACTAACTCCACCAGTCTGAAAAAGTGCATTCCCCACAAAGGTATGGGAGCAAGATAAAAATAAAACAATATAGCCAACAGATTCAGAAAACTGGTTTAAGTCCCAACCAACTCATATCATATGACTGCCCCAAAATAGGCAAATTACTTAGCTTTTGAATCTATTTCTCAACAAGTAAAGTGGGAGACAACTTTACCTACTTCATAAGTAGTGATCAAAAGTTGAGAGCATGAGTCCTAGCTGGGCTGCTCAGTAGTTAAAGCATTGGCCTGCACACCAACGGTCACAGGTTAGATTCCCCAGTCCAAGTTGGGGCACATGTGGGAGGCAACCAATCAATGTTTCTGCTTCTCTCCCTCTCTCTCCCTCCCTGCCACTTTCACTAAAGATCAATGGAAAAAGTATCCTCAGGTGAGGATTAGCAAAACAAAACAAGTTGAGAAGACTTCATAAAAAAGCAAAACCCTTATTACATAAGAATTAGTCATCAAATAATTCAGTTGATAGACATTTATATTCATGTTGAAATTCAGAAATATAATACAATGCTAATGTAATTTTATACTTTAGAAATGAGCAAGAATGGATAAAATATTCATTTGTCTTTGTTGTAGCTAGAGTGATTTACAAATTTTGAAATGGATGACTTGTAAGAAAAATCTCAGTACCAAAAAACAAATTTCTTTCCCCTATACTAGCCGTGGTCGGCAAACTGCGGCTCGGGAGCCACATTCGGCTTTTTGGCCCCTTGAGTGTGGCTTTTCCACAAAATACTATGTGCGGGCGCACGTACAGTGCAATTGAAACTTCGTGGCCCATGCGCAGAAGTCGGTTTTCGGCCTGGGCGAGTCTATTTTGAAGAAGTATTGTTGATATTTGGCTCTGTTGAGTAATGAGTTTGCCGACCACTGTCCTATACAAACACCCAGCTGATGAACAACTAGATACAGTTGACATTTCAAAAACTAGGCAATTAGGGGCACCAACTAGCTACACAGATGAAAATCCACGAGTAATTTAAGTTGGCCCTCCACTTAACGCAGTGGTTCCCAACCTTGGCTGCACATTAGAATCACCTGGGAATCTTTTTAAAATCCTGGTTTCTGGGCCTCATCCTCCAGAAATTGTTTCTTTGTTACTAATGTTGTGGCCCCACCCCATAACAAAGAAACAGAATTTCTGGAGGATGAAGCCCAGAAATCAGGATTTTAAGATGATTCCCAGGTGATTCTAATGTGCAGCCAAGGTTGAGAACCACTGACCTACAGATTCCCAGTCTTGGATTCTAACTACTATTTTTTTTTTTTTAATTTTATTTTCATTGATTTCAGAGAGGAAGGGCAAGGGAGAGATAGAAACATCAATGATGAATCATTAATCGGCTGCCTCCTGCACACCCTCTACTGGGATCGAGCCCGTAACCTGG
This sequence comes from Myotis brandtii, assembly GCF_000412655.1. Taxonomy (NCBI): domain Eukaryota; kingdom Metazoa; phylum Chordata; class Mammalia; order Chiroptera; family Vespertilionidae; genus Myotis; species Myotis brandtii. The sequence goes on along the minus strand of NW_005360273.1, from coordinate 636,166 downwards.
GCATGTGCCCTTGGCCAGAATCGAACTTGGTACCCTTCAGTCCGAAGGCCAATGCTCTATCCACTGAGCCAAAACAGCTAGGGCGGTCCTAACTATTATGGACCCTTTAACAAACATGGGTTTGAACTGCACAGGTTTACTTATACTGGGCCCACATATATGCAGATTTATGGATAAGTGGACCTGTGCAGTTCAAACCTTGATCAAGGACTTGTAATACACAAACTTCTCAAATATCTATGTCATACCAACCAGTAAAATTAAACAACTAAAAAACAAATGTCAAAAGCAATTAATAATGCAAATCATTTGAAAAAAATTGCTCTCACTTCTGCAACAGCTAGCTTTTCGTTTGATCCTCTCAAATCTTGCGTCATTGTGTTGATGATCTGTTCCTGCTTTTGAGTTGTTGCAGTGAGTTTCTGATTTCTCTCATGCAGGGATGTTATTTCTCGACGATATCCTTCAACGTTATCTTGTAACATCTCATAACTTGTATGAAAGAAAAATAATTCATTAAGACATGTCATAAACTATCAATCATAAAACTACCTCCACCAGTCTGAAAAAGTGCATTCCCCACACTGTAATACACTGAAATACTATAGCCTAGCTTAATTCCTTAAAGAACTTCACATTAGCTTAATTTTAAATAAGTATACATAAAAGTGGCTTTGTAATAATGTAACACCTTCATACTTTTTTCTAAACTCCAAAATTAGCAGTTAAATCCAAATACTAAATAAGCATAGTATTTCATGCTGAATGAACTTTTTAATCTTATACATTTACAAGAATTTTAATTAGAAATGCCAATACAATGTTGACACAACCAGACACCCACCACAATGCAGTACACAATTTTAGGTAAGGATGCATGGTTCGTGATAGATTTTTGCCATTCTTTTCTCCTCTATAACTGATCTTACTTTTTTAAACAAATGAATTTATTTTTTTGAGAGAGAAAAAGGGAGAGCAAAAGACAAACATTGATGTAAGAGAGAAAACATAGATCAGTTGCTTTCTACACACACTCCAATGGGGGATTAACCATGTAGCCTTGCTATGTGCCCTGACTAGGAATCAAACCCTCCACTTGTGGCTCCAACCTACTGAGCCACATGGCCAGGGCTCATCTCACTAAGTACCTGAAATCTTAGAAAATAGCTGGCTAGAACTATGAAAGTAGTGAGAAAAGGATGCTTTTATTTGGAATAACAAACTTGGAATTTATCCTAACAAAAACATAGTTTTATCATGTAATACAGGCATATCTCATTTTATTGCGCTTTGAAGTACTGCATTTTCATGAACACAAAGGAAAAGATCATGACTTGTTGAAGGCTCAGATGACAGTTAGCATTTTAAAGCAATACAGTATTTAAAAAAAATTTTTTTTATTGATTTCAGAGAGGCAGAGAGAGGGATAGATAGAAACATCAATGATGAGGATCACTGATCAGCTGCCTGCATGCCCCACACAGGGGATTGAGCCTGCAAGCCAGGCATATGGTCTGACCAGGAATCAAACCGTGACCTCCTGGGTCATAGGTCGATACGCAACCACTGAGCCACGCTGGCCAGGCAGCAATAAAAAATTTTTAAATTAAGGTATGTACATTTTTTTAGACATAATGCTATTGCACACTTAACACATTAGCAGGGGTCCTCAAACTACGGCCCGCAGGCCACATGCAAATACAAATATTGTATTTGTTCCCGTTTTGTTTTTTTACTTCAAAATAAGATATGCGCAGTGTGCATAGGAATTAGTTCATAGTTTTTTTTTAAACTATAGTCCGGCCCTCCAACGGTCTAAGGGACAGTGAACTGGCCCCCTGTTTAAAAAGTTTGAGGACCCCTGCATTACAGTGTAAGTATAACTTTTATCCACTGGGAAATCAAACAATTCATGTGACTTGCTTTAATGCAGTATTTTTTTCATCACAGTGGTCTGAAATTGAACCAGGAACATCTCCAAGGTATACCTGCATTCACAGAGATAAAATTTGTCCTATTTGTTAAGCTAATAAGTATTCAATGATTCTAACAACTATGGAATGAAATTTATTATTATTCCTTTGTAAGTGGCCAAGAAAATGAATTTTCCCAAAATTAACTATCTAGTACCTGCTTATCTCCTACCTAAAATAGCAAAGGCTGAATAAAATTGGCTCACATTACGCCTCATGCTCTGGTGCATTTATAAAATAATAAAGTCCTACAGAAACATTATGCCTTTCTACCTCAGGAAGGAAAACTAGCAACATTCCTCACATGAACTTCAGCTTTAAATAACTATCTGGATCCCTTAGCAATGCCCATGAGAATCATTAACCAATATTAAAAATGAACCCCCATACCTTTTCATCTGAATTATGGCCCACAAAAAAGTAATACTATTGCAAATTAAGCCTTGAATTTGTTTCATTTGAACACTGAAGTATTCTTAATTTTTTTTGGATAACATAAATGTGATTTCTTTTTTTAAATTGAACTGATTGGAGTTACATTGGTTAGTAAAAATATACAGGTTTTAAGTATATAATTCTATGATACATCACCTGTATATTGTATTGTGTGCCCACCACCCAATGTCAAAAAGGATGGAATGCTTCACGAATTTGAGAGTCATCCCTTGTGCAGAAGTTATGATAATCTCTCTGTCATTCCAATTTATTATATATGCTGCTGAAGAGAGCTCTACATTTCATTAATTTTTGAACAAAAGAAAATTTACCGTTTAGAAGCAAAATCTAGCTGGGTAGAAATTTTGGTGTTTTGTGATCGCAAATCTGTGACTTGCTCCTGTAGCTTCTCAAGCTGCTCATTCTGTATTTTCTCATTATCCGCCTTTTCTTTTTTGTAGTTCTCAAAAATTTCCTGCAACTAAATATTAAGAGAAATTATTAGAAGATGACACTGTTCTCGAATACCTAATCCAAGATAATAAAGGTGTGTGGACTTTACCTGTTTAAGGGCAGCCTTAGCTTCTATAGCCTCTGCTGACTCAATTATAGGTACTGCAGCAGGAGTGGAAACAGTCTGTGATGTACTTGAACGTTTTGGAGTTGACACGAGAGAACTATCCTCTAAGCTTGAAGCTTCAGAAATGTAAAAAAGAAAATACACACATAAAAAACATTTCTTTGTAAATACATCATTTAAATAAAATCATAGGTTACAGAAATTATGAAACAAGGAATTTACTAAATAGCCTATTAAGATTATTGTTGGTTTCTCATTAGGTATATTTGCAGATTAAATGTTAAAACCAAATGACCAAAATAAAGATAATTCACTGATTTTAGGATGCACACTTTTCACCAATGGTCAGCCTTCTTTTTTAATACCTAAAATAATGGTATTTAGGATTGATGACCTGTTATAATCAATCATATATGGTAGTCAGATTTGAAGTTACCATACATACTGCTTATGTTCCAAAATCCATTCCCTAAGATACATTTCATAAAATTTTCCCCCAAATACTTAGAAACTTTTAACACATAAAAAACCTACCTTGTAAAGGAATGACAACTCCTGTTGTTTGTGACAACAAAATACGGTACATATCACGCTGACGAACTATAGAATCAACAAGCTGCATCTGATGTTGTCGTGACCCACGGAGTTGTTCCAATTCAGTGAGGGCGCTCTCAAGTTTGAGCTGAAGCTCAGTAATTCTACAAAACCAAACCAAACAAACAAAACCAAACAAAACAAAAATCTAAGTATTTCACTGAGCTTAAGAAGCAGTTATAATTTCTACTGTATATACAGACTAAGTATTTGAGCATTTATCATTAAGCATAACATTTTTGTTTCTTGTGTGACCTTTCTTCTACTGATATTATTAAGAACTGCTTCTAAAGCCCCACCACAGGACTCAGGCACTCACCACTGTCATCTGAAAAATTTGTTTGCAAAAATTAAACCGATTCCACTCAGTCTAAACTCTAGTCTTGTGTTCATAGCCATTCTTCCTCCTCTAGCACCAAGCACATTAAAAAAAAAAATCTTTACTCTGCCTAAATAATTCCCACATATCTTCCCCATGAAGCCTGGTCTATTCTCTAAAATCTAGGCTCCGCCCTCCATCTCTATGCTCCCAGGAGTAGGCTTTTATCTATTACCAGTGGCCAGGTGCACTAACTCATGTACATGGAAAGGAAATTAGGAGAAATATTTTAATATTGCTATCCGCCCTTTCTCTGTAATAGAAGTGTCAACCAAATACACGATTGACAATGACAGATGGATACACATGCGTGCCACTGGTGCCAGCAAGAGCTTTGTATTTATCGCACATGTGAGTCAACTTAGCATTTTATATATATAGAATAAACTTGCTTAATTAGACCAGCTTTCTGATTTAGCTAAACTTTTTCCAGCCCAGAGAAGCACCCCAACTTCTCTTCAGGTAATTGTCAGCAACACAGCAGTAAATATCAACACGAAGCAGATTATTATTGTAGATCACGCAGGAAGAACACAGGTTGAAATATTTAACTGCAGCAGTGTTTGACTATATTGTGTGCAGTGAGAAAATCTGATCATTTTCAAGGTCCACCATTTCTTACTTCTTTTCAGTTGGGTCAAGTTTCTAAACTATCTAAATCTCCGTTTTCCGGCAATTGAAAAGAAAATAGGATTCCACCGAGTCTCCTATCTACCTACTTCAGGACTTCTGTGAGGACCAAATGAGATGAGGTATGGGAAAATGCTTCATAGAAATTTGATAAAAGTGTAAAATTTTTCTAGCTGGCTATAAAGCTAGTTGTGTTCCTGGACTAAGAAACTCCAAGGAAGCTAGTCGCTAGGGAGAGGAAGCCGGGTGTTGCTACCTGGCACCCACAGCGCCCGTTGCTGGGCTGGGCTTTGGGCTGCATTTTGCACCAGGGGGTCTCGGCAGCATTGGCTGCGATTTGGTGGGCTGTTGCTCTGGGGTGGTGGCGGGGCCCGTGTCCCAAATGGGTAAGCTGAGTGTTGGTTTGTCGGTGCCAGGTCCATGGTGCCGTTTCTCTGTAAATGGCCCCTGCGCATCACGGCAGCTCCTGTGTTGTCTGCTCCCTGGTGGTCAGTGTGCGTCATAGCAACTGATCGGACGGTCAGACACTTAGCATATTAGCCCTTTATATATATAGATAGCTTTAATCACACTGAACTAAAATTATCCATTTATTCATCTAATTATTGAGCTCATCCACACACTCAGGTCCCTGAGAGAATTATTATTTTTTGTATTATTGCTCCATTTTTCCTCTCTCCTAAATCACTATTTTCCCTATATCCAGCACTGTTAGGGGGTACATAAGAAGTTTTCAATGTTTGCTAAACAAATGAAGGTAGCCAATAACTTACTTGGATGAAGTTGTTTCTTGTTCTTCTCTTTCTTTGGTTTCCCCAAGTTCCCTAAGAGCCACTAAGAGACGCTGATTTTGTTGTTGAAGTTCTTCGATATTTCTATAAGATACTAGATGCTGTGATATTACTTCAGACGAACTGCTTATATCCGCAGAGCTTACTTCCTCATCACGGATTACATGGTTACCCCTTGCTTCTTCAAGTTCCATCAAAAGCACTCTAATCTAAAAACAAAGTTTTAATATATTATCAAATAGTATTAGCTTCAATTCTGGAAAAAATGGAAATTTTCAAATGAAAAGATTACTTCATAAACACCATCAACTTATATTAAATTATCTTAAAGTATCAAGCATATGTTTAAGAGATTAAAAACTGAAAAAACGTTTAAAATTATTTTCATTTCTGTAACAGTGTATAATGAAGGCTGTTATTTTAAAAAAGCAGCTAAATTACAATTTCAGAAGCATGGCTGGCTCAATTTGTTGTAAAACAATGACCCAATAAGAGACACAGAAATACTTATTGTGTGTACAAGTATGTGCTTGCACTTGCATTCTTATGCATGTTTTATATAATGGAGAAGAGCATGAAAAATAGGTTTTAATCCCTTTCATGTAAAATTTTTGTATTGTGCTTATGTGTGTAGACCTACAAACAAAAATTAGGGTAAAATACATGAACAAAAATAGATGTACATTTCCTGACAAGTTCAGTTAAAAAAAAAAAGTGGCAGAGTAATGTTCTACTATATCAGTAAAAACAAAGAAAACTAATGTATGTTTAAATATGCTCATGTGTGTTTATACATATAAAAAGAATGACATGAAAAAATATACAGAAGTTTGTAATTTGGTTATATACTGGGAGAGGAGTAGGGGGAAATAATTTTTAAAAAATCTTTGAATTGCCGAAACCGGTTTGGCTCAGTGGATAGAGCGTCGGCCTGCGGACTGAAAGGTCCCAGGTTCGATTCCGGTCAAGGGCATGTACTTGGGTTGCGGGCACATCCCCAGTGGGAGATGTGCGGGAGGCAGCTGATCGATGTTTCTCTCTCATCGATGTTTCTAACTCTCTATCTCTCTCCCTTCCTCTCTGTAAAAAAATCAATAAAATATATTTAAAAAAAAAATCTTTGAATTATTTCATTTATCACAACTGGTACCTATAATTTCAAAATTTATCAAACACTTAAAGACAAAAGGAAAAAAGGGAGGGGTTGTGAAAGAATAATGACTAGGCTGCAATTCTGCTAGAGTAGTATTCCTAATTGATGAGAATTTCAAATGTGGTAGTTCTCTCTTAGGTAACTGCAAACAGATTCAGGCATTATCAGACTGTCAGTTTAGGGGGAAAAATAGAAAAAAACCCAAAAACTTCTAACCTGTTGTGAAAGATCTTTTACTTGTATTTCCATTCTCTGGTTGTCTCTTTCAAGCACAGATGAATGTTTGTTGGCTTTGTCAGTGTCCTCCTGCAATCGCTGAATCTCCTTCAAAATGTAAATTCAAATGAAAATTCTGTATTTCCTTCTAAGAGCTATACAAATGAAGCAGCTATGCAAATAACAAAAATATATAGTGCTCAAATACTACAGCAATCAAATTATAAACTAAAAATATTCTATAATATATTCAATAGTATAGTAGCCCCAAAAGAGATATTCTTTATAAATATGAACATATGTATTTAATATCTCAAAGATAGCTCATCACTATATGAAAAGTATGGGCAATGTGCCACTCCCCCCAAATTAACTGTCAATTACAATTTTATATCCACAACAAATTCAAATGATACCACGTAAATAATCTCAAAAGTTTTGTTACTAATACAAAAACAAAGAACTACATTACAATAATCATTATTGCACTGGTTATCTGAAAATATCAATTAAGTTAAACATGTTGAGTAAGATGCATAAAAGACTTGATTTTATTTAAAAAATGCATTAAGAATGAATTCTAAAGAATCGGTTGCCAAAGTCACAAGCCTGTAAAACAAAATAAAACAAAGCGATAGTATATGCAGTGCTTTGCAAAGTTTGGCACCATAGTCTCATTAGGGAATTTGAGGCACAGTTAAGGAGCCTGATATAAACACAGTATCTTTTAAATGTTGTGTTACCTCAAATTCATACAAAGTTTGCTTCCTAATATGTTATTTTCACATTTCACATAAAAATTTTAAAAACTGAAGCGAAAGATGGCTCATATTTATCCTGGTGTTTCAAGTATTTCTGATCACAGTGCCCTACAGGCCTGCATAAGCCAATTTCAAAAGACACAAGTATGTGGCAAATGAAGCAGGCAAATTTCATGAACTATGACAATAATACAAATTTACTGAATTCAAAATGGGGCTGAGATGTCAAGGAAGGAAGTTATCGATAATAGTAAAAGCATAATATGCTAATTAGACTGGACATCCTTCCAGGACGAAGCTGGGGCGGCAGCCACAGGATCAAGGCAGCTGCCCCGGCTGCGAGGGAGGGATCCAGGCAGCCGCAGCAGCAAAGGCCTACTCTTGCATGAATTTCATGCATCGGGCCTCTAGTTTGGTTATAAAACCCTAAAAATCCTACAAATAACTATCACAGAATCTTGACTGAAGGACACATGATGTATGTTAAGGACAGAAGATTTAGCTATTAAAAAAAGCTATACTAATTATCTTTAAATTCCTTGGCAGTTATGAAAAAATCAGTATTTTTTATCACTGTACCTGTACTTTAGTGGAGAAACAAACAGGTTTCTCCATAACGGACAGCTGCTATTTCCTGATTCTTAAGCCCCTCTACCTCACTATTCCCTTCAGACAAAAAACTCTAGGCAAAATGCTCATTTCTCAACAGTGAGAAACTCAAGATGTAATGAGATGCAAGGGACCACTTCTCAAACCAGATGAGGAAAGGGGGTGTCAAAAAGCCAATATCCTGTCAAAGTAAGACTGGTATATGTCATTTGATTCAGGAGAGAGATAACTAGATAAAACATACACTGATTTAAACTAATGTTGAAATTGTATTAGCAATAGCAACCAAAGTTTAAGTTTGAATTAAAGATACAACTTATTTATACTATTCTCAAAAAAAGGGAAATGAAATGTATCAGTTTAGAACAGCAGATACAAATTGATTTAACTGAATTTCCTCAAAAAATTTATTTAATAAATCTTGAAGATGGTGAAACAATGTCATTTCTAGACAGAATTATCACAACTGCTTTTTCCCCGCCACATTACATGAGGATAGAAAGGATCCCATTAGTTTCTGAGGCTAATACATTTCTAACACCTCAATTACTTTAGCAAACCTAGTTCTCCTCACTTCTGCAACATTATGCAGTTAGTGATTGAGTTTGCACCACAACTGTTTGACAAAAAACGACTATGCTAAATTTAGGAGCATTCTATTATAAAGATAGACTTGAAATGGCTATTTATCATCTACTATAGAACCCTACAGAAATAATCCCAAATGTCTTTAAAAATGTAAAAGGCGCTCACAATTTTAGCTAAGTAAAGATAAGAACATTTTGCGATTACAAGTGTTTCATAATGTAATGACAAGCTTTAATACGTATAATTACTGTTTCTCAAATGTATTTTTCCTAAAATTTGGGAATGGAACCAACCTTCATAGCTTGTTCAAGCTTAACGGATAAACTTGCCACAGCTTTCTGTGCACGTTCATACTCCTCACGCTGACGTTTCAAAATTGGTGCTTTGGCTTCAACTTCTTTCACTATTTCATCTAAGTACTTATTAATTCTTTTGTTCTCTAGTTTCTCCAACAGCAACTGATCCTGAGTTTCTACATAAGCATTATACAGCTGAAAGTAGAAGAGGGTTCATTTCAAATGCAAGCATAACAACAGGAGTACACAGTCTGGCTATCTTAAGATTCAGTAGCACTCACACAGAGGGAATATTTACTATATATTACACAAAACTAACAACCAAGAAAACCTTTCTCAGAAAAATGCATTAATTATCAGATGATTTTAAGATTAATTTTTCTGAAGACTACGTTTCAGAGAAATATGATCACTTTTGCTTAAGGAAAATAACAATATTTAATACCTCTTACCTCAGTTAATTTCATGCCAGGTTTCACGATCTTAGCTACGGCTGCTGCAGTAGGAGACATGGCTGCAAGCTCTTCTTCAGATAATATGGCTCCTGTGCCAACACATAGAAATCTAGTGTATTTTTGTAAAATTTGAAACTAAAGGTACTAATAAAATTTTTAAGTAAAAAATGACACCCACTGTGTGTCACTTTTATCTATACATATAAAAGCCTAAGCACTGAACAACTGTTCGCTAGGATGCGCACTGACCATCAGGAGGCAGACGCTCAATGCAGGAGCTGCCCCGAGGTGGTCTGTGCACCCGCTCAGCTGACAGACCCATCCTGGTGGCCCACTGCCCCTACGGCAGCCACTCCCTCAGTAGTCCTGCATGTCCAATCTCAGGAGAATGGGCCAGGCACCTACGGACCAGCGCCATCGGCATGATCCCGACAGCGCCACCTGGCCTCCTGGAAGTTGGCCTCGGGCACCGCGGCCGCTTCCCTTCCCTAGACACTCCACAAAGAAAAGATATAAAAGCAGCCGCCAGGTGGCTGCTGACAACCGGTGCGAACGTCAGCGGGACAGATCCGGATCCCCAGCAAGGGCATCCCACTGCCTGTCCGGAGGACCAATCGCATCCAGGCCCCCGCTACCCCTGGGAACCAACCTGTACCCAAATTCATGCACCAGGCCTCTAGTTAGATATAAATTCCTACAGACAGTTAAAATTATGACATCAAAGAGCAATATAACATGATTCAAATAAAAAAATCACGCAGTAATTATAGTTAAAACTATTCTGAAAATTGACACAATCATGTGACCAAATGTTACTTCTGATAATACAGTGAGGGTACATATAAAGTACTAATTTTAAACTAAAAGTACATTCTAATACTATAGCTTGATGGAGTTTCTTACATCATAACATTACAGAGGAATTCTATTAGTAAAATTAAATGAGACCCATGTAGGGAAGTTCTAGTATTTCAAGCCATTAATAACCATTTTAATCCATACCTTTACGTTTTGTGGCAGAAAGCAGGTCATTTGCATTCTCTAATTCTTTTTCCAATTTCCCTATTTTCTCAAGCATTTCTTTTTCCATTTGATCTTTAGATTCCTCTACCTCTAGAAGATGATCCTGTATTGCTTTATTTGCTAAAAACATGTTTAAAGACAATATTCAAACATATAATTAAAAGTTGGAGCTTATAAAATGTAACAGAATAGTCATTTTTCCCTCCATCCAACAATATTATATTCTAGACATGCTGCAGTCGATAGTACCCACTAATGCTCTTGCTCTATTTATAAATCCTAAAGTGTCCTGGCCTGGCGAATCTATTTCCTTTTGATGTCTCCTATTCACAGGGAAAATAAAGGAACTCATATTGTAAAAAAGTGCCTCTAAGTATCTCTTTGGTTTTAATTTGATCTCTAATTTAGAAGATAGGAAATAACTGAAAAAGATTATAAAAAAAATAACTTATATTTCAAAAAAAAGAATATAAAAAAATCAGAGAGACTTTAAAATACACTATTTATAATTTAAACCTGAGGCTTATTTATGGATTAAGAGAGTACCCAAACTATAAACTTATGTACTTATCAAAGTAAATATTTATGGGGAAAATTTTTTCTGTTAGAAATCAGATTATACATAAAATTATTAATCCAGGATCTTTCTTCTATACCAGAGTTTCTGTCCATAATAAAGTTAATCTAACTTCTAAATCCAACAATCTACACAAAGGTAAGAAAAAAGTAACTTCTATGTAAAAATAAAATAATCTTTGCATAATTGAAAAGTTACCTTCTCCAGCTTCTTTCAAAAGTTTGTGTAGTTCATCCACTGCTCGGGTAAGCTCATTGCTCTTTGCCTCTGAGTCATCAGCAGCACTCTAAAATATAATCTTAAAAAGTTACCAAAACATCCAATAATATAACATTAGGACACCAAAATGTATGGCAGGGTACCTACCTTGTACAGGTTAGAGAGTTTTATGTGAGCATTTAATTCATTGTGGAATTTCTCTTCCATACTGGCCTGCTGTTCCTTAGCCTTAAAAAAAAAAAAAATCAATTATAGCAGACACCTTTGAACTGAATTTAGAAGGCTTATCAAACACCAAGATAAAAAAAAGTTTTGTATGGTAATGAGATAAAATGAAAATCAGTTTTCATGATAAAGATGAATTACTTTAAGGAAAAAATATTGATAATAAAAGGGGAATACTCAAATATTAAAATTAATGATACTCATTTTTAGAAATTACTTTGGATTAGCATACAATTGCTATATCAGATTAGGTAAGTGTCCCGACTATTTTGTGGTGCCAGGAACAGTTCAAAACATAACCTAATTTTATAAAATAAACAGTTTCTTAAGTGCTTTATTATTTCTGTAAAAGAGATTTTACAGTGGTCACTATACCTCTTTCAGTTTGGTCAACAGGTCCTCTACATGCTTTTGAAGATTCTCATTTGACGTTTTCAAGCTGTTCATCTGTTCTTCCATTCTAGTAACCTAGAAACAAAAAGTAGAGTTGGGTTGGGGGGATAATGCTTTATTAACTGAAATTAATTTGAAATGATATAAATTTAGCTGCCAAACGCAAAACAATCTCCAATAGCCTAAAAACATTTTATATAAAATATGGATATTTGAGAAAATAAAAGAGTAATAGTTTATGGAATATGTTTGGATTTAGCTCACAAAAACTTACCACCACTTTTTAAACATGTTGTAGGAAAGATGTATCATAAGACAGTAGTAATAACAAAAGTCATCAAAGAATGTTATAAATTCTATTTCAAAGCAACTGGTTAATTTCCCAGGCAAAATGTTTATGAGTTATGTTCTTCACATGTGACCCTTAATCCTACAATACATTTACAAGTGTATACCACTGAGTAAATGTCTAATAAATGGTCACACAAATGTAAGTTGTAACCAACACAAAGATACAATTTCACTAACATACCTCCTCTTTTTTGTTTTCAAGATTACATTTAAGCTCTAGAATCTCATTTCCTCTTTCTCTGCCGAGAGCCAGAAGTTCATCAGTTTTGGTTTTCAACTCGGTATTCAGCCATGTATTCTGATTATGCAACAATTCCTTTTCTTGCTCCAAGCGTTTTTCTCGATGCTAAAGAAATTAAAAAAAAAAATTTATAGTAAAACATAACATGTGGTTATTTATGATTTTGTCTGCAGCCAAGGAACACAAGCAAAATACCTTATAACAGAAATAAGTATCTGCAAGGATTCTTAACAGAAAACATAATCAGAAAAGAATAAGAAATTAAAATATCACATAACCAAAACAGTTCAATTAAAGCTATCTTAATGCTTAATTCCCTGACATTAAAAAACAAAACACAGCTTTACTTTATAGATCTTGCCTAAATTTAATTTAGGTGAGTTTTAAGCAAAAATTATATTTTGTGCATTAGGAATTATTTGTTACTTGCCTTAACAGAAACATCAGAAGCTTGAAGTTCATCCAATTTTAACTGAAGTTCACCCTTTGTTGCATTGCTTTCTTTAAGTTTTTCATTTAGACGTTTAACATCCTCTAGAAAGGTCAGAAGAGAATTTGAAAATAACTCATTATTGCTTAGAGGAACCGAACATCAAAAATGCCTGTCTGGGCCTTAGCTGGTTTGGGTCAGTGGATGGAGCCTTGGCCTGAGGACTGAAGGGTCCCCATGTGCGATTTCAGTCTATGGCACATGCCTTGTTGCGGCTCGATCCCCAGTAGGGGGCGTGCAGGAGGCAGCCAATCAATGATTCTCTCTCACCACTGATGTTTCTCTCCCCCTCTCCCTTCCTCTCTGAAATCAATAAAAATATATTTTAAAAAATGCATATTTGGAATATAAACATTTAATACTAAGTAGTTCTCAACTGTTCTATTTTAATTTACTTCTGAGCTACTTAATACAAATTTAATTTTAGCAAGTATATGATAAAGAACCAAATTCCTGCACCGAACCACATATTTAAATTATACTGGTTATTTTATTTAAATGCAATACCTTAAGCTAAATATACAAAATTAACATTGATTTTTCTGACATGTAACCAAAGTTCTATTAATATTTCATAAACAGGTACTTGCTAAGTTAAAAAAAAGATACATATAAAGACCTCCTATACAAAACCAGAGAACATAGACTTATTTTCCTTACAAAGGTTTTTATGAAGAAAAATTCTTTTAATTTTACCTACTCACCAACTGATCAACATCAACAAATAATTTGAAGTAACTTTTTTCTGAGACTGGAAATGTCTAATTAAATATTACATAGCAACATAAATATTTGAAAATTCTTCCTTTAATAGAACTAAAACTTTTCAAAACACTTACAAAAAGTAAACAAAGGGAACTTGATACCAGTAAACTGCATGTCATATTTACCTAAATATGTTAACTGTACTATATATTATAGCCTATGTTTATATATCTTATATTCCTGCCTCCTAACTACACTTCAGTGTATATTTCTAAATATGGGCTCCCCATTTAGCTTCTTATATTGAATGCTTGTGGACAGCTTATACTAGCAAAGGTGTATATATAAAATAAATGATTTCAGCCTCTATAAATATTTAAACTACTTCCAACTTGATATTACAAATAACATTCTATTGAGTATCTTTGCATGTAGATCTTGGTCTAAATTACTACTTGAGATGTTTTTCGTTTGCGTACTTGTCTGGACACTTCTTTAAATCCTTGGTAATGATCTAAAATAAGTGGGAGAAACAACAGGCTATTACCCAGAACTCTATTCTGAGCTATGATAAATAAACACCAACAACAGACATGAACAGGACATTAATTCCTAGCACTGTTAGAAGAGAAAGGAAGAGTGGAGTTAGAGGCTAAAGCACTTCTTCATACCTGTTAAATATTCAAGTTCTTGAGATAGTCTCTCATTGGTTCTAATTAAGTCTCTTTTCTCAGCTTCTAATTCTTCCTTTGTCCTTGTAAACTGGCTCTGTCATACAGAGGAGTAAGCATAATACATACATAATTAAATCAAGCTGATTATCAATACAGGAATCTGAATATGAAATTGTCACTTTAGTTCATGTCAGCTGTGCTTTAAAAATGGTTTCTTTTCTTTCTAACTCATATAGCAAAAAGTTTAAAAATTACCTATACTCTCAACATTTCTGTTCATGCTTTGGATTTTTAAAAATTATTTTTCCTTGGCTCATGAAAAACTCATGTCGCTATCACTTGAAAGTGTCCTACTTAAATACACTTTTGTAGGGCATTTAATTTACTAATTTTTTGCTTGCAATTATCCTATATAATAAAACCCTAATATGCAAATTGACCGAATGGTGAAGCGACTGGTCACTATGACGCGCACTGACCACCAGGGGGCAGACGCTCAAAGCAGGAGCTGCCCCCAGTGGTCAGTACGCTCCCACAGGGGGAGCACCGCTCAGACAGAAGCTGGGCTCGTGGCTATCCCTCTCCCGCCCCCAAGGCAGCGCAAAGGAGCAGCGAGCCCGGCTTCTGGTTGAGCGGTGCTCTGGGGAGCACAGTGGCAGTGGTGGGAGACTCTCCTGCCTCTGCTGCAGGTGGGCAGTAAGGAGCAAGGGTTCCCGGACTGCAAGAGTCCCCGACTGCGAGAGGGATGTCTGACTGCCAGCTTAGACCCAAACCCGGGGTAGGGGTGAGGGAACAGGCCTAAGCTGGCAGGCGGACATCCCCTGAGGGGTCCCGGACTGCGAGAGGGCGCAGGCTGGGCTTAAGGACCGCCCCATGTCTCCCCCCAGTGCATGATTTTCGTGCACCAGGCCTCTAGTTTCTCAATAAGAGATCCCTAGAAATGGAGTTATTTAAAAATCTTAATTATTTAGTCATAGTCAAACTGCTTTTGTAGCAAGACAACAGCAATTTATATGCTTTTGAGTCATAAGTAGCAATTCTCCAGCCATCCATGTCAAAGTACAGATTGCTCTTAAAACAAAAAATAAAGAAATTACTGTTAACATGGAAGGTGAAAGATAATTACGTTACTGTTTTATCTGCATTTTTCTGATAAGTGAAGTAGAGCAACATCTCACATTGTCATTAACCATTTATGCAGCTACCTCTGTTTTGTTTTAAAATTCCTTTGCCCATTTTCCCTTTTGAATTTTTTTGTACCTTTCAAACTCAAATCAAATGCAAATTTTAAAAAAGCAATGAAAAGAGTCTAAAGTTTTATCTGGGTATGCTCATTTTACGAAATAAATTGGTCAACAATCCTTGTAATCACATTCAGTGTTTTTCATATCACTATCCTAAGTAAATGATTTCTGATGTGGATTCACCCATATCCTCAATAATTGAAATAATGCCTGAACAATAGTAAGCATTATATAGATAATTTCTAAGAGAAAGGAAAGATGGAAGGCAGGTAGGTAAGTGGGTGAGTAACTAAATGGACAGATGGACCTATGAACATCCATCTCTCCTACATCTAATTCTCTGGCACTTTACATACAATGATAATTTTAAAAATCACAACTTACGAGCGCTTCAGACCTAAAAAAGCAAGCATTTTTTTATGTCAAGTACAGTGGGGCCTTGACTTACGAGTGTCCCGACTAATGAGTTTTTCGAGATACAAGCTGTCTCTTGGCCAATTTTTTGCTTTGAGTTTCGAGCTAAAATTTGGGTTACGAGCCAGCTTCAGATACCCCACCGCTAGTTGGCGCAGCGAACGTCACAGTGAACGCCACAACATCAGCCCAGCATCACGTGTCTCACTCGTTCACTTTTTGATTTGACATACGAGTAATTTGAGTTATGAGCTCCGTCACGGAACGAATTAAACTCGTAAGTCAAGGCCCCACTGTACTAATATATTCTGAGTAAAATGTTCAATCTAGCAATAAAACATATAAAGATCCAATTAAGAAATTTATGTATATGCTTTTGCTAGTAGCTTCTTCTAATAGAACATCCGTTTCATCTTCCCACTGACTAAATAATAGATCAGAATAGAAAACTTCCTCAAGTATCATGTTTATAATTAGTTTTATTCATAGGAATAACATTTACCTGAATGGAAATGTTGCGATCCTGAGCAAATTCAAGTTCTTTGTTTTTCTCAGTTAGTGCCTTCAGTTGATTGTCTGGATAAAAGGAATTTTATGATCACACACAGGCTTAAAACTTGCAATGAACAGGTTTTATCCAACTGCCACTCATATACACTTTAAAATTAAGAAATTGAGTCTCAGAAAGTCTGAGTTATATATCGCATTTTAAATCATAAATACATCCCAAATTTACTATATTTCTAGACCAAATTTTAAAATAGGCTATCCTGTCTCCAAAATTCCATGTGATCATTCCAGCCAACCTTTATAGGTAAAAGCATATGTAATTACCAACTTCCTTATTTTTCAATGACATCTTGCAAGTCAAACATAAAAAAAGTGAATTAAATTTACAAATAAGGAAACTGAGCTAAAACATACCAAAAAAGTTAGTAACATTTAACTTCCATAAACTGTATACAGAATAAATCATAATAGACACTGTGATTATAATTCAGCTTATTAATCACTGTAAAGAGAGCCTTTAACATGGAAGAAAGGAAATTATGCTTGATACTCAATTACCAATCCCACAACTTCCACTTATAATGAATGGGCTATCTCTCCTTAATACAGTTTCTCTGCCAAACACATGAAGGTAATTAGGAAAGAATTAACTTTCTAAAATTTTCTTCATTTAAAACTCATCTATATTATGTGCTAGCAATTTAATGAGCAAATACTTTATTATTTCCAGTGTTAAGTTCTATTTAAACAATTGGCTTATTACAAGAAAAAACCCTACGAAATTAGTCTAAATTTTCTATTTTGCTTTAAAGTTACTTACTGCTTTCCAAACTTACACATCCAGTATGATAAACTAAAAAAATATAAATGTAATTATACACCTCAAAGGTCTGTTTGTTTATCTTTATCCCCATCTTCCCCTCCCTCTCCCTCTTCCAGATCTAACACAAGCAGCTGTAATCAGTCATTTTCCTGAAATTCTTTATGATCACTATTGTACAGACCTTTTTATTATGCCAAGGCAAAACAATGTATAGACAATAAACTGGATCTAGTTACTCAATATGTACTTGTGCCCTCATTACAAATGTATCCATATCATACCATCATATGTATGTCATGTTTTAAAAATGAGTTGTGCCAAAATTAGCTGAAAAAAAGCATGACCCAAATAGCCAAAGGGCATGAACCTGGTTAAGAAAGAAGATTGATGTTTTAATCATTCTCCTTATCATTTGCTTCCTGAGTTCCTAATCAAATTGAAACCCATCTGTATCTAATAACAAATATTATGCCCCTACTCTACCAGGTCTTTTCTGACGTTTGCTTTCTTCTACTGTAGACAAAGCAAATACACATCATCTTCCCAATAAATGTCAAGACCTTTCAGATCTTGTATACTTTCTAGTAGTTAATGATGTAAGAAAACTAAGAAGGAAATTAGCTACTCTTCTTTCACCTGAACTAGGATTAAGTAGGAAATATCTTGAGATTAATGTTTATAAAAATTATAACAGAAAATTAAAACAAATGGGATAGGTTTTAGTTTTTCAACAACATAAAAATAATTAAGCACTCTCTTTACCTTTTCAGTTGCATAATTGCTTTTATTTTTTCAAAACGCTTTCTAAAATATCACATTTGGTCTGTATAGTAAGTAGATCAGCATGTGGTTCTAGCCATTTTATAAACAATAGTCAGGCACTATTATGAGTTACATATGGCAAAAGAGCATTTTAATAGCACTCAGAACCAAGGCCCCATGACCACTAGCCAGTGGTTCTCAACCTTCCTAATGCTGCGACCCTTTAATACAGTTCCTCATGTCGTGGTGACCCCCAACCATAAAATTATTTTCGTTGCTACTTCATAACTATAATTTTGCTACTGTTATGAATTGTAATGTAAATATCTGATATGCAGGATGTATTTTCAGGGGTGGCGACCCACAGGTTGAGAACCGCTGAAAACCCTATTTTCTTTTATAGTCTTTATCACTGAATGAAAATAAAAATATTACCATAAATGAAAACAGTATTTTCATATACAGTAAGTAGATGTTTCCAAAGTATACAAAAGTGTCAGAAGATCTCAATACTCCACGAATATGATAAAGATGTAATTAAGCCCTGGCTGGTAGCATCGGCCTGCAGACTGCAGGGTTCCCGGTTCGATTCCAGTCAAGGGCACATATCCAGGTTGTGGGTTCGATTCCTAGTAGGGGGCGTGCAGAAGGCAGCCAGTCAATGATTCCCTCTCATCGTTGATGTTTCTATGTCTCCCTCTCCCTTATTCTCTGAAATCAATGAAAATATATATTTTTAAAAAAGATGTAATACTTACTGAGCTTCTCCAGCTCAAGCCGCAAGCTTTGGCACTCTCGGGTCTCATTCACAAGTCTCTCCTGACTGTGGGACAGCCTCTTCTCTACCTCAAAGTACTGTTGTTCTACAGAAGAGCAGAGGAAAAAAATAATAATAAAACACACATGTACCCACAATTTCGATACTGCCACTGATTTTTAATAAGCTTCATTTTAAAATTTAAGACATAGTATTGGAACTGCACTCCAAGGAAGAAAACTTGAGTAAAGGTAAATACATGTAGCACTGAAAATGACTTCAAAAGAAAAGACCTGAGGGGGATTTTACAAATTACTGGTCTATCTATCCCACTTCAAGGCAGGAAACATATCTTACACATCTCAGTGTTTCTCCCACACATGAGCCAGTCGATATCTTAGCATAAAGCAGCCAAATAAGCTTTATTAAAGGGAGAAAAAAATTATTCAGAAAAACGGTTCTGCTTTAAAAAAGGCTTGTGTTAAAACAGCCAAAATATGCTCCAAAGTATAAAATTACTACATTTAAGTGAAAACAAACGCGTTAACTTATCACGCGAAGGGCTCTGAGTCAGTTCTGTTCAGCACTGCTATCGGGCCCATCAGAGACACTCAGTATTTCTGTGTCAATTCATGAATAGAAGAGGCCGTGGACTACCTTCACCTCTGGGACTCGGGAGATTAATTTTCAACACCTCAATTCTGCTACACACTTTGAAGTAAGAATTTATTCAGAACTTTCAGCCAACGTAGCAAAACCCAGTAAACGAGCGCCCCCAAACAACTGGTAAACCACAGCGTGGAGCGGGCAGTGTGTGTGTTACTAATGGTTCGAGCCACTGCTGTCGGTAACTTCGCTCTCACCTGAAGGTCTGCTCCAGGCATTAGTAATAAATAGGTCGCCACGTATTTTTCATTAAACTCCAGCTGTTGGAGGTTAAGTCCGACACAGTAAACGCATTTGCCGCCCGTTCCCTCGGCCGCCAGCGCCACGCCCCGCACCCGCGCATCTTTGTGCGCATCCAGTTCCCACGGACCAGCGCCGCCCACACTCACAACCAGCGCAGAGACGGCCCCTTAGAGCCTGATGATTAGAGTCTAATGATTGGAGCCTGATGATTAGACCAAGCGAACGCAGGTGAGCCGGCAACACGGCGGCCACCACCACGGTTTTCCGCGCAACTGACGCGCGGGGTGCTCTAGGCTTAGGCAGAGGCTGCAGGCTCTTTAGTGCGGGGTAAACAGACCCCAGATCGTCGCAAGTTCGTGTTCTGTGGGACTAGCCTCATTACGAAGGAAACGGGCCTGGCTGGGGACTCAGATTTACAAAAACAAACGAACGAACAAAAAGGCTCCTGCGTATCCAACTGAGAGAGGAGCCGGCAAGACAGGGCCCAGGTAGGGGCCCACGAGAGCGAGGAATAGAGGCTACCAGGGCTCGAAAGCGGGAAAGCCCGGCCACCGCGCCGGAGTCGGGCCCACCCCCCTGAGCGCGGGAAGGGCGTCACTTACCGCTCTCCACCTTAAATTTCTCGTGCCGCCCCTTCAGGCCGTCGATCTCGGACTGCTGGTCGGCCAGGAACTTTTCGAGTTTGTTCTGCACGGACTTCGGCAGCTTGTTCAGCTCCGTGCGCTCCAGGACCTGCTGCAACACCGCCGCCATGTCGGCCAGGCCGGGGGCCGCCGGGGCA
>NW_005360273.1:545526-615396 GCF_000412655.1 Myotis brandtii | reverse complement strand
ATGCGCGCGCAGCAGCGGGCAGCGGTGCATCCTGGGAACAGGAGTTCAGAGGCGGCCTCTGACCCGGAACTGCACTCCGACTTCCCTTTTTCACTAGCACTACGCCCCGCAGGATTCTGGGAAATGTATTCCCCCCCCCCGCTTTTTTTTTCTCGCGGAGCCCAATTACGCAACGTCGGGTCAGCTTCCTCCTTTCTTCCCGCCCCCCGGCTCTCTTCAGCAGGCCGCGTGGCCACTGTCCGCGAGGTGGCGCCACATGGTGCTTATTAACCCACGCCCCTCCCTAAAAAGCAGGGCAAGCTTACCATCAAAGCTTCGGGAGGCCATGGCTAGTCCTCTTTGGCGGCTCCTAGACACCGAGCCGCTAGAGGGCATCGATCCCGGCAGGGCCGGATGGCAAGCGCCGCGGTGACTGGTGCCCGGAAGGGGGCGGGGTGGCCCGCAGGCGCTTTGGCAGAGGAACTGCGGAGAAGGCAGGGGGCCGTTGCGTCATCAGTCTGCGCCACCCGACGCCTGAGACCCGGGGTGGGAGTGGGAAGTAAGGGGTGGGGCGTCCGTCGCCTTCTGATGAATTACTGCCTAAGGTCCGAGGGGAATCGTGTCCCTGGAGGCTGGTACCTGGGCCCTGAGCTCCTGGACTGACTGGCAGGTAAGTTGCCTGCCACGCGGACCGGTGATTCAGCCTGAGGGTGCGAAGGTGTGTGTGTGCACTGGGACACACAGCTTCCTTTTTTAAGGAGGAAACAGACCGTAGGACACGTATGGACAGACACTACGGCACAGCACACGAATCCAACTGTGACAGACTCACCTATTTGAAAGCTATTTAGATGCCGCGCGTGGGAGTGAGTGTGTGCATGTGTGAGTGTGTTGGGGTGGGGAACGGTGAGCCACCAGGAATTTCAGGAGCCCGGCTCATGGTCCAGGACGAAGATTGTGTTTTAAAAAGGAAGCTCGGAGGAGTTGTGAGTGTAACCTTTGTTTTGTGCTCTAAGGTAACGTTGCAGAAAAGGTGACCTTAACATTTATATTTTTTTAAATGGAAAAAACTGTCGTAACAGACGTTTTTAAACACGATTCTTATAAAGCACGTCTCACTCTGCCACCTGGAGAGAACCGCTTGTTTCCAGATGTGACCCTGGCCTCTGAGCCGAGTCTACGGATGACGTCATGTTGGATGGCCCTCCAGAAATAACTTGTTCAAGTCTTAGTTGAAAACAAAGCGTTGCTGGTGCCGTTCACCCTGCAATTCCCACAGTAGTAGGCCTTTTCCGACTGTCAGTAAGGCGTTTGAGGTTGATTTTTTTTTTTTAGTCTCTGAGATATTTCATGTAAATCACTTTAAGGTTGCAGGCGTGTGCCGTACTGTACTTTGCCCTAGGTACACAGTATCATCGCATTGTTCTCTACCCTGTGGAAAGTGCAGGTGTTTTGTGCATGAACTCCCAGGATCCTGAGTTTAGATGGGTTTTTCAGACCCGCTGGGATCCCGCTAGGATTTATTTTGTAGACTCAGGTCATCAGAGCGCAGGGCGGGAGAGTTGTCTCAAGGCACAGTGTTTGGACACCTTGGAAAGCTCCTGCTGACGCTCAACATTTCAGGTAAAATTGAACTGTGTAGGCCTTTTCAGGAGTGTCCTTTGTAAAGTGTCGTTGGCCACATTTCAGAGTTTTAAAGGAGCACTAAACAAACAAACAAACAAATCTTAACGTTCAACCAGATTTTACCACCCAATACATTTTCATCTTCCTGGTGCATTCGTTTTCTTACACATTAACATGGCTGATAGGTGTCACCTTGGGAGAAATCAGGTTAGACAGTTACATACCATAACTTTGGAGTCGCTGTCACTGCTGTTTCTTGCAAGAATTAGGAATTATTAGGCCAGAAGGAAAGGAGTGGAATAGCATGATGAAGTGGAGGAAAGTTTAAAACACAGAAATGCATACTTTAAGGCACTACGAAAGTCGAAAGCCCTTCCCTTTATGGAGGCATTAATGATTTAGACAGGCAGTTCTAGACTTAATCTAAACAAACATTGTGTGCAAACAGTTGTCCGAAAAGAGGTCGGAAGAAATTTAATGCATGTCGAGACAGAACTGAGCAGGCTCTTGGAAAAACAACAGCAACGACAACAAAAACAGCATCCAGCAGGCCATTTCAAAGTGGAACCAATCCTTTGGGCTTTTGTTTTAGGGAATGCAAAATCACTGTGACCGTTTGCTGGTGTCAGATACGCCACCCCTGCTTCAGCTTTGTTGTGCGGGACTCAGAGTGAAATTTTTTTATAAAGCTCACATGACTCTTATCTCTGTTCAATATGCTGCAACTGTGTACCTGCAGTCTTTTATATCTGTTTTATAACATGTTGGAATATCATCTCTTTACATTTTTGTCTCCCACACCGAATGTGAACTCTTTGAGATCATCATTCGTTATTGTCTACTCTTTTAGTTGGCATCTTTGTTTTTTAGCTACAGAAAATCAAATCAAAGGATCACAAGGCAGTAAGAGGGATATACTGGTTCTCATCCGCAGTTGGGAGTTACCCTTGATAATGGTTTAGAAGAGAAACTGAGTTTGATTCCTCATTATGAGCATGGTATTTAAGGGCATGGACTCTAGAACCAGACTGAATTTACATCGTACCTTTGCCACTTAACCAGCTTTGTCACTTGGGCAAGTTACATTACCTTTCTTTGTTTTAGTAGAAGCTCTACAAATGTTGTTGCATTGCTATTTACTTCAGTAGCTCTTGTTGTACTATGAGTTACTCAAGAGCAGACATCAAGTACTACCTTCATACCATCTCCCCTGCCACAACTTCTAGCATGTAGTAGTAGTTCTTCACAGTATGCTTAGATTCTCTCTACCTCCCAGTGAGCAAATCAAATATTATCATCCTTGTCCTGGCCATGTGGCTCAGTTGGAACGTCATCCCGTACCCCGAAAAGGTTGCCAGTTCGATTCCCAATCAGGGTACATACCTATGTTGCAGGTTCGATTCCTGGTTGGGGCACTCATGGGAGACAACCAGTCAATGTTTTTCTCCCACATTGATGTTTCTCTCTCCCTCACTCTCTCTCAAAATCATAAAAAACATATCCTCAGGTGAGAATTTAAAAAAATTATCTTTTCTGTTTGAGAAATGCATACTGAGGCTTAGCAATAGATTATTTAATGCAACTAAGGAGTAGTACATCTGAAATAAAAATTCAGGTGTGTTGACTACTAATTTATCGCAAATGTGGCATTAAGTTTCATCTCTCATATCAACTCCGGTCGGTTAGTCGTTTACTGCAGCACTGTGTAGAGAATTTTGAAGCTACATTTGAACTTTGCAAGTAAGAATATACTATTTAATAAGCAATCACTGCAAAGCATAGGGTAGCATTGAGGTAGTACCACTTCTCTCTCTTCTTCCCCCCATGTGGAAAATGTTGCAGGATATATTTTCCCCCCTAATAATACTATATATTTTTTTCTTGTAATTTAGGAGATTGAATTAGTTCTCAATAATGGGAAGAACCTACATTGTAGAAGAGACTATTGGCCAGTATCTCTCAAACCTCAATCTCCAAGGAAAGTCTTTTGTCTCAGGTCTTCTAATAGGACAGGTATGTATCTTTTACTGCGTATTTATTGACAGAACAAATTACCTGTTTATTTAAAGTTGAACCATGCTACTTAACAATAAACTCAAGGTTAGGGGATGGAGGGATGGAATGTAGAAGTAAATTTAAAATGGGTTTTTGAGGAAAAATGTGGAGCAGTAAGACAAACCTAGTCCAGGTGTGCTCAAGTCAGAACACATTCCCATTTGACAATGTAAAAATAATTTATAATGTGGAAACTTCAAAATTAGAATTTTTACTGATCACATTATCTGTATGTTTGTGTGTGTTTCCAAAGTGTTTTGTACTTCCTTCTATCTTTATTAATTCTTGGTGGTTCAGTTCGTTATAGAAGTAGCTTTTGACAGTTTTATTCCCATTGTAATTTGTCTTATCTCGTCTTATAGCAACAGTCATCATATATTTTGTAATAGTACTTATCATATTGATTTTTTTTTAATTCCGTGGAGAGGGAGTGGAAGAGGTGGGAGAAATTTGAAAATTATACACATTCTATTTCCCCCATAAAGTTAAGCCTTAAAAGTCAACACAAAATGGAATAGAGATTTGGACAGTTCCTTGAAAAAGCATAAGCACCAAAGACTGTGTTGCTAAGCAAGGAGGACTCATTAGCAATACAAAGCAACAGCAACAACAACAAACGAGAGTTACATAGACAAACTGCCTGTGTCCATCTAACCACTGTCGAGGGGAAAGTGCACTGTGGCCCAAGGGCTTGAGTTTGAGGCCTTTTAGCAAATGAAGCTCTATTGTCCAGAGCTCTAGTTCTGGGTATTTTATCATGATGCCTAGGCTTAGAGTATTCAAACTACAGAACGAACTTTCCTTGTTCTGATGCTATCCATATTCCCATGACTCCCCCGGTCACACCTTCATGGTCACAAACCTGATTCTTAACTTGTAATCAGAGGGCAGACCCTGCACTGTTCACCCAGTAGTCCCATCCGGAGAGGCTCATTAGATGGCCAGCCTGCCTCTCTTGGCAACAATCTGAACTTCGTTTTTATTCCAGGTACTCAGTATTTAATATAGGGTTCCTTTTGCTAGGAACTTTTTATTTAAGGTTCTTTACTTCCCATTATTATTATTGTTTTTACTTCAAGGGAAGAAGAGTTTTAGAGAAAGATGGGTTCAATGAAACAAAAGTTCAGTGAGAAATACCCTCTTCCAAACTTTCCTTAGTGCACACAGACGGTTTCTCACAAATGCGTCTCCCGATTTAGGATGTTCCTTCTGGTGTTGCTTCATGCTGCCTTTTCATTCCTTCCGCTCTTCTACATGTTCCTTCTTCCTCTTTATGCCAGGGTTCATCATTTTTCTCTCCTTCCCCTCAAGCTTATCTGTTTCCTACTTCTAGGGTCATTTTCTTTTCAAAGTCATAGATTTTATGAGAAGGAAAAGCTTTCTTAATCAGCACCTACCTTTTCCTGTATACATTTGAATGTAACTCTCTGGAAATAACTTTTATAGAAATAAGTTCTCTGTCTTTCTTTTCTAGTCCAAGATGACACTAATGATGGGAATTTCAGGTCATGTCTGAGGATGACAACATACTAACTTGTATTATCAGCCTTATTTTCATTCTTTCTTTATAGGAACCTTCCACTGTAATAACACTAGGCTATTAAATGTCCCTAAATTTATATTTGGGTTTCCCAGCTTTGATTACCATTTAACTGCTATTAAAACTGAGAAACATAAATTTGATATCACTTCACTTATGTGTCCCCTTGTTCTTCTGTGGACACATATATGCAGGTTTCTCACTATTGTTTGTTTGTTTGTTTTTCTTTCTGTTTTTTTAGTTTCTGTTGATATACAGTATTTGTCATTTCAATGAAAGTAAGGTGCACAAGGTCATTTGTTGCTTTATTTCATTGAATCACCAATATGTTCAAATTATATAGGAAATAATACTATATTATTTGACCAAGCATATTTGTTTTCCTTTGATTTAAATGCAGTTCACTTACTCATCCAGTAAGTCATTTTTAGTGACCACTATGTGATTCACATTTGGATGTCCAAATAAATAAGAGGCTGATATTAAATATATTAAAAGATGACATGTGAGGGAAGTGTTATAAGCATATTTATGAAAATTGATTTCTGTATAGATTCCATTATAGCATAGACATTAACAACTTAAGCTGTTATAAATATTACTTTTTTTGTATGTCATAAGAGCTTTACATTCCCCAGTCAGATATCACTCTAATAAGTTTTTCTAATTTGTTTTTAAGTGTTCTTCCCAAAAGGATTATGTGATTCTTGCCACTAGAACACCACCGAAAGAGGAAAACAATGAGAACCTCAAACATCCCAAAGATAAGGTGGATAATTTGGATGAAGAATGGGCCACAGAACATGCTAACCAGGTCACCATAGTTTTCTCCTTATATAGTTAAGTTTGTGTTTATTGACTGACACAATAAAAGCACTTTATCTTCAGTGAACACAGAAAGACTTGCTAGGATTTTTAACCAGTATTATTTTAGAGTAAAGAAAAATTACAAAATACATAAATACTCAATTATATCAATAAATAGGTTTTAAAAACAGGTAAACCTAGATAATAGGAAACAATGGATTTTCAAGTCAGACACCCTCTGATCAAATTCCAGGTTCTAGTATTCTGCTAAATATAGGGATACAGTGATAATTGAGAATTATTTCTTCCCTTAAGGACCTCCCAGAGGCTCCCCCAAAATATAAGAAAAAGTCAGCTCTCAGCCTGAGTAAAGGTATAGAGTTAGAAAACCTAGGCATATGTATGGAGAACAGTGAGAAGTTTTGACTGGCATTTTGATATTTCAGAGTAAGTAGTGTCAAATGAAGGATATCCGATTATCCAGATTTTAGTCTGAAATAGCAGTCTAAGGAAAAATTGATACTTGATTTAGCTGATAGCGGAAGCCATTGAAAAACATCTTATAAGATATTTCAGTCTCTGATTTCATGAGAAAGGGGTTGGTTTATTTTTGTAGCTAATGGGTTTCATTATTTAGTGGTTTTACTTATACGGTTATTTTAGAGTTAAATTCAGGATACTCTAGGAAGATTGTGTTCATAATGACACCCCATTGTGTTGGTTATCATCCATTTCTCAGTATTTTAACCCGTTTCTCAAAGCTCCTACCTCAATGCTGTTCATATAGTTGATACTCAGTAGGGATTTGCTGATTTAATATTTAGTTTCTCAGACACAAAGGATTGCATATAATGCCAAATGTTTATGTTAGCTAATACTATATTTCTATTTTAGGTATCCAGAATGCTACCTGGGGGACTTTTAGTTCTTGGAGTATTTATTATTACAACATTAGAAATGGGAAATGATTTTCAAAATACCCTGCGCAGAGTAAGTATGAAATATAAAAATTCTTAATATGATCAAGTTACATCTTATTTTAATGGATGCTCTTTGTATATATGTATACCTTTGTATACATATTTGAATTTCTGTCTCATAATTCTTTATACTGAGACTAGAGGCCTGATGCACAAAATTCATGCAAGAGTAGGCCTTCCTTCCCCTGGCTGCCGGCACCGGCTTTCCTCTGCCACCTGGGACCCGGGCTTCCCTCTGGCTGCCAGCAGGCACCCGGGACCCGTGTCCCGGCTTCCTCCGGAAGGTCGTCTGGAAGGACATCCCATCCGGAAGGACTTCTGGTCTAATTAGCATATTACGCTTTTATTATTATAGATTATGTTGACATAGCTTTCCCACCCAATTGCTTGGTATCTCGTGTGTAATGCCAATATTTATATTTTTAATCAAAGCTACAGATGTTAAAATAGTCTACATTTAAAGGTTTTTTACTTTTATGAAACAAGTTATAATGATTTAACTGTTTTTGTCATACAATAGCAATATTCTGCTAGACCTTTCATTTAGTTCCAAGTGATTGCTGTAATGTGAAATTAATAGGCTTTGTGATTCTTCTGTTCAATTCTCTCAGTATCCTGAGAGTAAAACATAAAATCATCACAATAATAAGATATTTATTCTTTATTCCTGGTCTGAGTATTATGAATTCCCTGTTTTTCGTTTTATTCCCACATCAGTGAATTGGGTATTAAAGTCTACATGTAAATATGAAGGTTCACAAGCTGTTTCCCCTGACAACCTAAACTAAACTATACAGCCAGCTTTCATCTCTTTAAAAAGTTATTTTCCACCCTGGTCAGTTTGGCTCAGTGGATAGAGCATCGGCCTGTGGACTGAAGGGTCCTGGGCTCAATTCGGACAAGGGCACATGCCAGGCTTGATCCCCAGCGGGGGTGTGTAGGAGGCAGCCAATCAATCATTCTCTCTCATCATGGATGTTTCCGTCTCTCTCTCCCTCTTCCTTCCTCTCTGAAATCAATAAAAATATATTTTTAAATAAATAAAAAGTTATTTCCTCCACCAAGAGAGAAGCAGACCTCATAATCTTAAAGAGTGCAAAAACCCACAGAAAATCCCCCAAACTTTTTCTAGTAAAAAAGTGTGCAACTAAGAATTCTAGATGCTACAGATTCCTACAGTTTTATAACCTTAACTATCGAATGTCCACTGTCAAACTTTTGATATTTGTACCTAAGGGAGTAAGGGAAGACAATGGAGATTTTTCCCTCCCCTGGGAAGTTATTCAACCTTCTGCTATATTTCCCATCTTCTACATATATATATAAAAGGCTAGTATGCATAGTGTCCCCATGGGAGTTTGACCGCGAGACCAGGAGTTCTATCGCTTGCTATGACGTGTGCTGACCTCCAGGGGGTGGTGCGGAACGAGGGAAGGCCCTGGCCGGCAGCTGGGGAAGGGAGGCCCTGGCCGGTAGTTGGAAGGCCTTGATCGCCAGCCAGGCCTAGGGCCCTTCCCATGCACGAATTTCATGCACTGGGCCTCTAGTTTTTAATAAATGTATATTACAGTTGGTCTTAATGGCATTTTGGAATATGATCTAAACCTTTATGTATTAATAACATAAAGGTTGTGCATCCTTTTGTGGTTGGTGCTGGATTGAATGGGGGTGAATGTGGACTCAGTGCTAGAGAAATATAGTCAGATCTTCTTTCCTGTTGCTTTTATATCTCTGTTCGTAAGAAGCATATGAAACTTTAGAAATGCTGTATTTCAGAAATTATTGAGTTTGAATTATCTAACTTTGTTTCCATTGGCCAGCATTGAGGAACACTATAAGAAAGAACATTATAAAACTTGCCAGTGTCTTTCATAAGATCATTGTTAAGAACTTTGTTCGTTATATAACATTATATTGTCTTTGAAGAAATTTCTTTTGATATCGTTATGAAGAAACTTGTGCCTCTTCTGATCAATTGTTTTCAGCTTTATGGACCATGTGAAGTAGGTAACAAATTAGGTTTCTTTGTGAACATTATTGTTAGAAAGCTTAGAGCCAAATTTATAACTCCTCTCCATATATCAAGTATGCCCTTCCATAATTCTTATTTCTGGTATAAATATATGTCACTATTTCTAATTTTTTTCACTTTTATTTTGCTACTATATTGTATGTGTCCTTATATATTGCCTTAAATCTTTTGTTACATTTAAATAAGAAATGCCAAATGGGTGACATGCTCCATTTTTATAGTTTAAAAATTACTTGTCCTTTCTCACTCTTATTATAATAAAGCCTTTATTCTATATTTCACTTAAATGTTTGCCCAAAATTAATTTTTATGTCCAGTTGATTCTTAATGGTGATGGATTATATTTTTCTATTTAAAAAACCAATTGTATAAATGGAACTCAAATGGTTAGTAATCAGTTTCACTCTTTCTTTTGAAGAAAAGACAATTTAATTATAGAATCATGAAATTTTAAATAGATGGGATCTTAGGGACATTATAATTGTATGTTTTTCTGCATTCACTTTTCTTCTTTCACTTTGCATTCAATTGGTGTGTATTTTCCTCTATTTCAGCTAGTATTTGCTGTGGAAAAATCTATGAATAAAAAGAGACTGTGGAATTTCACAGAGGAGGAAGTCTCAGATCGAGTGACACTTCATATTTGCTCTTCTACAAAAAAGTATCTTTTATTTAGGTGCTCATGTTTTAAATGTATATAATACCAAAATAATGTTCCTATAAGTTTTCCCTCCAAACATTTATTTAAATCATTATTTAAAAAATAAGCTTAGTTTTTAAGTTTTTCTGTAAATAATACTTAGCACAATAACAACTACTACTACTACTACTACTACCACTACTACTACTAACATAGTCATGCTTTAAGGTTGCAAAGAGTTTGACAGAGGTGTCAAGGACTAGGGAATGAGAACTGTTTACCAGCACAATAGGTCCCCTATAGAGAGGTAGATACCCCAGCTGACAGCTTAGGCAAAGTAATGCTTTATTATGTTAAATTTTTACCTCCAATTGCTATTGGTAAAATGTTCAATTCAAAGCACAGGTGCACTGAACTGGACAGTTAGGATATCTAAGAAATTTTTAGGACTTTAGCCAAGATCAAATGGCACTAAAAGCCCGTTATAGGGACCCCTTTCCTATACGTCTTGCCAGGGCAACAATGCCTCCCAAGCGACAGCCTTAGGAAGAGACTGAAGCAATGCAAGGGCCCAGTGAATCAGGATTTGGAAAACACAAAATTCAAACAGTGATCGCTCCTGCAGAAGCTGGGCTTTAAACTCCTTTGTATATTTAACTAGAAAGTTTCATGTACAGGCCCCTTGACCCAATAAAGATTCTCAGGCTTGGCTCCATCCAAAACAGCACACGTATTTGTTATACAGGGTGGGTATTTGAGCAAGTACTTTCTATTTATTATGATTAGCAGGCTTTATAAGCCATAAGAAATAGTTTAAAGCACCACAACTATAGTCAGAGCTATATATATATATATTTGTATAATTACATACATATGTGTATATATCTTTAAGTGTGTAAAATGGTATAATTTTGTAAAAACTGTTGGATGCTTATAGTTATTTTATTTTTTGATGATATATTTTCTTTTGATTATCAAGAATTATTTTTTGGGTCATTTTTATCCTTAATTAGTAAAGAATACTTTGTCGAACATATGATATCCATGATCCAAAGGTAAGAAAAATTGCTCTTTAAAGATTTTTCTGTGTTGCAAACTATTTTTAAAACAAAATTCAATTCTTTATTTAGTTTTAAAAAATTTCAATGCTGTTCCCTCCTATTGATGTCCACAACCACCTATAGTTTTTTATTTTGAAATATTTCATTACAGACAAGGAAAATTTATGTGTTTTTTTTTTTTTAGTTGTTAACATATGTTTATTAAACTCCCCCTGCCTTGTTTATGTGTTTAGTATTATATTTGAGAGGCTAGCAGTAAAAGTATGTGGGCTTTGGGTAGCTATAGTGCCTAGTAAGCAAGCTATTTGCACTCAGCAGAATCCGAACTAACATTTACTAAGGTGTTTAAAAGCAATGTGAAAAAGTAACTTTTTAGAATTCTGTTAGAGTGGATGGGACAGAATGGAGAACATCTGGCACCTGAAAGCCACTCAGTGGTTATTTGCTTCATATCAGAAGCTTCAGAATTAACATTGTTGAAGCTATAGATGAGAGCTAGAGGACCAAAGGACTCCTCAGAATTCTAAACATGGACCATCTGGTCTTTTCCAGCCAACCGCTGAAGGAGGGAGTCACCAAGTTCAGTATTCTGAAGATTACTAAAATGAAATGCATGCTTTGTTTTTATTTAGTTGTAACCTATTGCCCTTTGATGAAAGAATTTGGCTAAATGTCTTAGCTATCAGGTTGTTCAAGTTATTAGGTTTTACATATGATGACCTAAAGCACATATTTTATGTTTTTACCCCTCTCTCACTAAAGAGTTCAGCAAAACCAGCAGATTGGAAGTATCAAAATGGACTATCAACTTCATGGCTTTCTTTAGAGTGTACAGTTCATATTAATATTCACATCCCACTGTCTACTACTTCTGTCAGCTATCCTCTGGAGAAAAATACAAAGGTATCAGGGTTAAATGAATTTTCTGTAGTGATTGCTGAATAGATAATTTGCTTTTATTTTGGTTGTCTACTGTTCATTTTATAATCCTCAAAAATTGCATCCTAATTGTAATGATATTGTTAGAGGTAACTAATTTATTACCCCAGATTACAAATTTAGAGGGGGGACAATGTCGTAATACTAACATATTTAGCATAATAGGTGCTCCATAAATATTTGTTAATTAACATAATTATGTACATTGTAAAATATAGTTATGTAAGAAGGTATACTGTTTGGTCTTTTTGCTTTTGCATGATCTTTAGTTTTGTTTTCTCTTTTTTAGTCCTTTTTAAGAATTTTTGTATGATTCTTTCGTTTATATCTCATTTCTCTTCTGTTGAAGGAGGCAAATACTGCTTTATATATTTGAGGCTTTTTCTCTTCTCACATTTTAAAAAGATAATGGGAATTATTGAACTTATTTAACTATGGTCATGTAGTTATTCAACCTTCTAAGTCAGTGATGTAAATGGTAGTTTGAGATAAAGATTAGAAAAACTATTATTAAATACTAGAAGCCTGGTGCAAAAATTCGTGCATGGGTGGGGGGTCCCTCCGGGTGGCCTGTGGGGATTGGGCCAAAACCCACAGTCCAAAGCTGCCTGCAGCTCACTCCCGCTCATCCTGGCCCCACTGCACCAGCGGCGGGCTCGCGCCCAATCAGTCCTGATCTGGAGAGGCTCGCGCCGCCACAGCAGCGTTTGCCAGCCATGAGTCCTGTGTTGGGCGCCCTCCTGAGGAGAGTGGCCTGCAGGATCAGGCTGAAACTGGCTCTCCGACATCCCGCAAGGGGTCCCAGATTGTGAGAGGGCGCAGGCCAGGACGAGGGACCCCACCAGTGCACGATCGGGGCGAGGGAGGGATCGCAGGAGGGCTCCAGGGCATGTCTAGCCCATCTCGCTCAGTCCCGATAGGCCGGACCCCAGCAGCAAGCTAACCTAACAGTTGGAGTGTCTGCCCCCTGGTGGTCGGTGCACGTCATAGCGACTGGTCGACTGTCTGCCCCTTGGTGGTCAGTGCACATCATAGCGAGCAGTTTAGTGCCTTAGCATATCATTAGCATATTATGCTTTGATTGGTTTAACAGTCGACTGGTCACCAGACGACTGGACACCTCGCATATTAGGCTTTTATTACATAGGATGAGTAAGGTGCAAAAAACTGCTACATAGAGATTTTCACTACGCCAGTGAATTAGGTGGAAAAAGTTGATTGTGGGGAGTTTGAGATGGATATTTGAAAGATATCCCTGTTGTGTTTCTTATAAGAATGGACTTGCACGCTGGGCGAAGCAAATAGAAAATGGTGTTTATTTGATTAATGGACAAGTTAAAGCTGAGGATTGTGACCTACTAGAAGGACAGGTGAGTTCAGAGAAAATCATCTTACTTATGAAATTATTTGCATTAAGGAAAAACAAAAGATGACGTATCCTTAGTTCTATAGTCCTTTCCTTCATGAAAACAGTTTTCACCTACTTCTTATTTCTAAGGCCTTTTGAAGTAAAGGGCAGACGTTTTTCTCATAAAATTATGAGATTATTTTGGAAATAATCAGAATCCTGCCCTAATGACAGTTTGAAGACTAACTTTTGCCATTTTAAAGAAGGGTCTTTATGGGCTCCTAAAATAGCTTTGATCTGAAGAGAAACTTTGGTGATCTCTCCTTTCAGAGCAAGGGTTAGCGAACTTTGCAGAAATAACCAAATGGTACATATTTTGGACTTTGAGGGCCGTTTGGTCTCTGTTGCAGTTACTCAGTTCTGATGTGGCATGAAAGCAGCCACAAACAATACATAAATGAATGATCTTAGTGTGTTCCAGTAAAACTTTATTTATATAGCCTGGTGGTAGTTTGGATTTGACCTATAGACCATAGTTTGCTAGTCCTTGCTTTAAGCAGCGGTTCTCAACCTGTGGGTCACGAACAATGAAAATACATCCTGCATATCAGATATTTACATTACGATTCATAACAGTAGCAAAATTACAGTTATGAAGTAGCAACGAAAATAATTTTATGGTTGGGGGTCACCACAACATGAGGAACTGTATTAAAGGGTCGCAGCATTAGGAAGGTTGAGAACCACTGCAGAGAAATAAAAGTAGGGAATTAATGTTTTGTTTTGTTTTTTCTCAACATACATTGATTGCTATAGAATATACAAAGTAACATATCTATAGAAATAGCTAAAATAAAATAAATAATAATACGTTTTCCCTCTAAGTTACTTAGTATGTGTAGGATAGTTCCTAAATTGTCTTTTATGTTTCATTTTGATCTCAGTAATCAAGTTTTAACTTTTTATTTCCTAGAAAAAACCTAGAGGAAATGCTCAAGCAAGTAGTTGTTCTTTTGATGTCAGAGTGTTAACGCAGTTGGTAAATATTTTAAAATCCTTCTTATCTAAAGTACATTATTTCTAAGAATAACCTTAATGAAGTTGTTTCTGTTTTTATGTTTATAATTAGAGAGTCAAAGCATTTTAGAGTTGTAAGAGACTGTAAAAAATGTCCAGTTCTAGGAAAGTTATTCACAAGAAACATTATTTTAATAAAACCTATTTGAGTCTTTTGGCCCAAAACTATTAAAAATTTAACATAAAGTATTTGACTATACTCAAATGCTCAACAAATGACATATAGCTTATATAAGGAGAAATATGAAGGCCTTTTAATAATTTATGGAGAAAATTTTCAAACACTTGGTTCAGTCTAAACTCTAAAATGTCTTCTCACTTTACGAAATGGTTCCTATAATGTTTAAATATTTCTTGTAGTTATTAATGTAGTTTATATAGTTAATATAATGTCGGCTATTAGAACTTAAAGTGATTTTTGTCTTTCAGCTTCTGAATTCAGACCACAGATCCACAGCCACCGTCCAGATCTGCAGCGGCTCTGTAAACCTTAAGGGCGCTGTGAAGTGCAGAGCTTACATTCATAGCAATAAACCCAAGGTTAAGGATGCTGTGCAGGTACAGAAGGAGTAATAACTGGTACATGGAAAGCAGAAGCGTGTTAGCATGACTATTCAAAAATCCTAAGATTTTATTTTTTCAGTATCAGCTTTCATTATTATTAATTTAACTTTGACTAATAAAGGCCCAGTCGGTTAGGCAATACAATTATACCATGTAATTGATCACAAGATTTTCATATGTAGAATGTCTATTTTATGTCTTTTTTAAAGTGATGATTATACAAATTCATTACGTGTTCCACGGTGTGACTTATTAGTACATTGGAAATCATTTTCTCTAAGGGAAATTGAACTTTTTATTTTTTAAAAAAAATTTTTATTTATTTATTTTAAAATATATTTTATTGATTTTTTTACAGAGAGGAAGGGAGAGGGATAGAGAGTTAGAAACATCGATGAGAGAGAAAGATCAATCAGCTGCCTCCTGCACACCCCTTACTGGGGATGTGCCCGCAACCATGGTACATGCCCTTGACCGGAATCGAACCTGGGACCCTTCAGTCCGAGGCCGATGCTCTATCCACTGAGCCAAGCCAGTCAGGGCTTGAACTTTTTAAATAATAGGAAAAGTATTTATTGGGAGAATGATTAGGTAGTATTCTATAATCTCTGTAATTCAGAAATTTTAAAAAGGACGACTAGCACTTTTTTTATAGTTATACATTTCCTAGTTCGGAATAGTAGCATTATTTGTTTAGATGCAAAATTGCATTTATTTTTTTTTTTTTTTAAATATATTTTATTGATTTTTTACAGAGAGGAAGGGAGAGAGAGAGAGTTAGAAACATCGATGAGAGAGAAACACCGACCAACTGCCTCCTGCACATCTCCCACTGGGGATGTGCCCGAAACCCAGGTACATGCCCTTGACCGGAATCGAACCTGGGACCTTTCAGTCCGCAGGCCGATGCTCTATCCACTGAGCCAAACCGGTTTTGGCAAAACTGCATTTATTTATTTGGTTTTATTTATTCTTTATATGAGGCAGGCAAATTTGCTTTTAAACTATTAATGTTAATTAGGATGTTAAGTGGACATTTAAAAAGGAATGATGTATGTTATTTTAGTGGATGTGATTATATAGGGAGACCAGTTATGTGAGGATTTCTTAGTAATAAAATAATACAAATCTAAAGTAACAGTTTTATTTCTTATTGTAATTTGTTTTGTCTTGTTTTTCCATAGGCAGTGAAGAGAGATATATTGAATACAGTTGCCGATCGTTGTGAAATACTATTTGAGGATCTGCTTTTGAATGAAATTTCAGAAAAAAAAGTTATGAGTATAAAATTAAGTACTTTTTTGGGGCATGTTTTCACTAGATAGGATGTCAAGATGTAATAGATATGTCATTTTTCATATTTATATCTATCTTTCATGATATGTCATCTTTTTTTATTGAGTGAAAAATTTTCAGTTGCACAAAAAATAGTTTGTGAACACCTTATAATAGGAAATCTATCAATATTTAAAACAATTTCTAGAAAGATTTAAAAAAAAATTATGCATGAATTTCTGCCAGACTAGAAAAATGTGCTAACATTTTAAAGCTAATTTTAAAAATTAATATAAGGTTTTAAAAATAATTCATTCATAATCAAAACATTTATTAATGTTGAATATTTATATAATAGATTATTTAATAGGTATTAATTTGTGGTCTATATGCAATTGACATAGTATTCTTACCAAGTTTTTTGTGTACTAGTTTATATACTTCTTATCGATTACTCTAACAGACTTTAATTAGATTTAAAAGGTTTGGGCCATGGTGTCATAACCTATTTATTATAATTATTATATCTATTGTGAAACAAACAATTTCTACCATTTTTGTAATTTGTATTAAAAATATTTATTTTATTCAAAAAGAAAATTAGAATATTGAGTATGCTTTTTAGAGCTTACATATTCATCTTCACCTTGCTACCATTCAAATGTGAGTAGATTAGCAATTCACAGTTGAATATACACATAATTGAAACATATATATTAGCTTGTTAAGGGAATATTTTTATATTTATAGAAGAAAGCATAGCTCCTCTACAAAATTAACTTCTTTTAGTAAATAGTATATTAGGTTTGGTAGGCTAATCATAATCTTTTTTATATTGCTAGTATGATAGATTCCTGGAATTGCCAGATTTCACATTTGTCCTTGCGGTACTTCACAAATAACCCTGAAGTTCTGTCCACTGATAGTGAAATGTATAGTTTTGCTGAGACATGAATTTGATTCTTACGTGCAGCAATTGGGTTGAGATATTTGTGTGAAACTTGGTCACTTAGCCACCTAGTCAGCCTACCAACCTCATCTCCTTAAAGGCTTTGTTTTTGCTACTTGACTTTGGGGATGGTATAGCTCTGGTGGTGTTAAATACTCACTTTCTGAGCAACAGTATGATTACAGATGAACTGTGAACTTTGAGATTTTCAGGGATGTGAACATACATCCGTCATTAATGCCAAAGATCTATCTAATCACACATATTATTTAATTACTCTGTTCTATTTAAAAATGCTTCATAAAAATGGTATTATATGACTGTCCT
The DNA here is from genome assembly GCF_000412655.1 of Myotis brandtii. Taxonomy (NCBI): domain Eukaryota; kingdom Metazoa; phylum Chordata; class Mammalia; order Chiroptera; family Vespertilionidae; genus Myotis; species Myotis brandtii. The sequence goes on along the minus strand of NW_005360273.1, from coordinate 598,197 downwards.
GGTATCATTTTGTGAGTGAGTGAGTGTTGAAAATTTTGCTGATGTCCAATCAGTATAATTAATTGCTTCAAAGAGCAGTTGCAGTAGTTATAAATTAATTTTTTAAAAATAAAAAACATTTTTCACTGTAATTGAGTAACCTTTAAGGCTATGTGAAGAGAATAGGCATTGTAGTTTGATGGAAAGAGCAGAGACTAAATGTCTTGGTTTCCTTGTCTATTTTGCCACTGGTTAAGTGACTTTGGGCAAATGATTCAGCCTATCTAAACATCCATTATCTTATATAAAAAACAGAGTATAGTAGCTACTTTTTGAGCCTGTGAGATTAAACAAGATGATGTTTTTAAAGTTGTTAAGTCAAGCCCTCAGTAAATAGTAGTTGCTATTATGTTAGAGGTAATGAAGGAAGAGAATTAATTGATGATACTTGTCTTAAAATTTCTTAACTTTAATTTTTGGAAAGTGTAGCATTATATTTCCAAAAGAAACCCAAGTGTAAATATATATTTTTAAAACTTTAGTAACAGGATACTTATTCCACTAACATGTAAGTTGATCTTAGGATATCAATATAGAAGACTAAATTGCAAGTATAATAATATAAACAAATGTAAAAGTGAAGTTGAATATATATACACCAAGTTGTTAGATCTTAGATTTAGTACTCATTTTACGTAGTTTATGTTTCTCCTATGCTCGTAAGATTTTGTAGATTTGTAGAATGGTAAAATGTAGAATATATGCTATAAAATATTTTTGCATGCATCAGGAAGTCTGCAAAGGGCATATTAACTTTAAATTCCTTATTTTAAACCAAATATAGTCTTTAGATTCTGGCTCTCCAGATGAAAGAACCTAATACTTCAATGACTATAAAAAAAATTATATATATATATATTCCAGTCATTCTTTTTACTTATTAGGGTCTTCCCCTTAGAAAGTATTTCAGACCATCTTCATTATTCTGTATCAGCCTCCATTCAATCCTGTGCAACTTACTCTCAGAAGATGACCCACTCCTTATGAAAATGAGGCCATCAATTTTGAAACCTCTTACTTTCTTCCATTTCTACACCATATCCATTCATATCACTTGTCCTCTCAGACATGTGCAATCCTTTTTGCCTGTGGTCATGGTTTCAGCCTTCATGCAAATGGCTACTTATCAGCTTAGATAGCACCTATTTTACAAAAATTGCTCTAATACTTCAGTATGAATTGGGACTCTATTAATCAGCAGAAACCCAATTCTTATCATATTGGCTTAAATTTAAATGTTTTTTCTGTTTTGAACTTTTTGAAATAATGGTGAACTAGATACTCTGCTGTGGGACTATTCCTAAAGGACTACTTTTTAGAATGCTATTTAAGATGTGTCTTTTTACAAAGGTTCCCCTCCCATTTTTAGCCTCAGACCAATTAGAAAACTTGGTTTTATTTAGATATTAAATGGCTAAATTAACTTTTTAATTTGAAATTATAAGAGCCTTTTCTTTTTTAATGAGTAATTAAAATTCATCATAACCAATTCTTTTAACATTTAATTTTATAGCATATTTATCCCTTTTTTAGGCAGAACTAGAATGAGTGCAGTTTGCATGCCAATTATACATACATTATAGCTATTTTTGAAAGTTTTGAACTTAACCTATTTCAAGAAACTGGACCCAAATAAAATAATAGATTTCTAACCATCTGTGTGGACAGTTCACGTGCTGCAGAACAAATTGTAGTAATATAATTTTACAGATAGGTGGCAGTCTGGTCAAAGAGTAAAACTTTTCCTGTTCTCATATGAAAAGCAGATAATAAGTATAATATGGCAGGAACACATCATTTAAGTCATTGCATTTCCCCTGACAGACATTCTTTGTCTTCAGTTTGTAGTTATATAGAACTACCACTAGTTTCTTGGCAAGAAAAAAGGTTACTATAAAAGTGAGCCCTGCTTTTCTAGTTGGCCTGTACAGTGGTAGATTTAAAAATCATATCCATTCTTTACACAAAATCTTGATCTTTGTTGATAGTTCACTAGAATCATGGTGTAGAACCAGTTGTGTTTGTGTGGACCAGTGATGATGTTAGAAATTGGGGGGAATATATTTTACTCTGTGAGTATTCAAAGAAGAGTGAAACATAGTTCTTCATTATTTATTTAGATCTAGATTATTTTTTCAAAAAATTACTTAGCACTATTTATGACAATATGTTGCACTAATTGTTGTCCCAGGAATATTACTTCTATTTTATAGCATTTAGTATGTCTATTTATTAGATATTCATTAAGCATTTGTTCTGTTCAAGGCAATGTGATAGATACAAGTCAATGACCAGATTCCTTCCCTCAAGAAGCATATAACCTGATTTGAAAAATAGAATATATATGCATTATTAATTATGTACAGCATGTAATAAGGTCCTAGGAGTAACTAAGAACTTAATTAAGATTAATGATTAGAATAATAAATATTAGTAATAAGAATGAGGCAAAGGGAAAATGAAAAGAAAGCAAGATGGAGTTGGTAGTGAGGTTAGTATATAAAACATAACTTGCTGTCATACACATGCTTGATAGAGGGGACTAGCACTTTGTAGATTATGTGAGTGGTGAGATTATTTTGTACATACATGTATAAAAATGTATGCTGTCATGTTGTATACACTCGATATAGATGGGCCACTAATTTGGCTCTATACTTGCATGAAGAGGGGGAAATTGTTTGTAAAGTTAAAACAAACAAGAAAAATAACCAGGAACAAAATTTTCTCCTGGTTATTCTTTCATAGAAGGGTGGTTAATACAAGAATATATAATCAACAACATCCTCATATTGAAGGCAGTGATAAGCTTATATTTCACAGGAATATTTAGATCCCTTGCAGAGGCCAGGGATATTGAAGTAAAGCAGAATTCAATAACAGCAATCTTGAGTCAAGTCAATTAGAGAATAAAAACAACTTTTTTTTATTTCTATTGGTATGTATATGACACTTTCATTTACTTACAAAATATATGTCACTGATACCAGTGACAGACTTATCTAAATATTGATAATGTTTCTTCTCCTTTTAGATTCTGAAAAAGAGTTTCACATCCTTCCTCACCGGGTTTTTGTCCCCATTCCGGGATCCACGGTAATGTTATGTGATTATAAATTTGGTGATGAGTCAGCTGAAGAAATCAGAGACCATTTTATAGAGATGTTAGATCATAGGATTCAAATAGAAGATTTGGAAATTGCAGAGGAAATAAACACAGGTAATTCCATGATGTTATTTAAGAATCTGATTAGACTACTGCTAAGATTACCTATGAGACATTAGTTTAATATCATGTCTTTTCCTTAAAGCTAGTTCTGTTTGATACTTCCGAGGCATTTAAAAAGGTGTCTAATTTCTGCATATATAAACATGCAGTCAGTTTTCCTGGAAAATTATACCAACATTTAAGATACTTCAGGATTTTCTAAGCCTAGCAAGTAGATCTGAAAACAAGAGTAGCCTTAAGTAGGTGGGAATATATGGTTTTGAGGTATTTCTTTTATTGTAAGAGAAGTTTTCTCAAAACCCATTATTTTGATTATTTGGTTAAACATGATGTCACAAAGTTTTTAAAAATACTTTATTAAATGTCTTCTCCATACTATTTGCCTTTATTTTTTTTTAACCCCCTTTATATAATTGGATATTAACCTGAAATAGGCAGTTCCAAAAATTATTTTTATGGAGTATAGATTTGCCAAACTATCTTAATTGTCTGACACATTTTCTCCTACCCATCATTTTCACATTTGACCTTACATTTTGGAAGGCTATTTTTTTGTTTTGTTTGGCTTTGCTTCATTTTTGTTGTTGTTTTTGTTTCTAGTGAAAGTAGGCTATGAAAACATGTCAATAAATGTGTACAGGCATGTATGACAGACTTCCTGAAACATTAAAAAATATGTCATAAAAGTAGTTATTTGCAAATATCAATGAATATTGCATACGTAGTCATTTATCAATCTTGAAATTTCCGATATACTAATAAAGTCTTTAGGTTACTTTTGAATATGGATGTTTATGAAATTAGAATATAGCAATATTTAAGTTCTTTTTCTAATTCTAATTTTTTAGTTGTTCCTCTGTTGCTTAACTAATTCCCAACCCTCACCAAGTAGAGTGTTTGATTCAGAGTTCTCTTGTTAATATGATGTCAAGTAAGTGTTTGTTTGGTGAATTACAAATCTGTCAGTAAAGTCTCAAGTTCGTTGGGGACTACCAGATTTGATTTTTAACAGCTCCAGGTTAGTATTAATTAATCATGATGTGGAATAGTAAGTTTGTTTTAAAGGAAAACAACAACCACACTCCAAATTGCTCGGTACCTGATGTTAAAGCAGTAGCTGTGTTTCAATAATTTGAGAACTAATATTTTCTAATAGAGATTTTGAAAGTGGACTAGTTGAAAAAATAATTGCTACTTTTCAAAATATGTTTTCCCATATTAGTGACTGTGATATCTCTGCAAACCAAATATAGAATCGTGAGGGTAGAGGTTTTTATTTGTTTTTTTTTACTTCTTTCACTAATGCCTACCAATAATTCTTGACCCATTCTGTTGTTGATATCTGAATGCACTTTATGTGGGATCATTAGAGTTGTCCTGGTTTATCCTCTGTCTTATAATACTGAATCTATATTCCTTGCAGATGGGTGGTTAGACCAGCCGTGGGCAAACTACAGCCCGCGGGCCGGATCCGGCCCGTTTGAAATGAATAAAACTAAAAAAAAAAAAGACCGTACCCTTTTATGTAATGATGTTTACTTTGAATTTATATTAGTTCACACAAACACTCCATCCATGCTTTTGTTCCGGCCCTCCGGTCCAGTTTAAGAACCCATTGTGGCCCTCGAGTCAAAAAGTTTGCCCACCCCTGGGTTAGACTCTATTCTTCCTTATTCCTAATACTGGTCTGCCTTCCTGTAATCTATACTTTGTTCAATAATCTGCAGCAATAAAACATGAGTACTACTTTGGGGGGTCCACGCTTTAAATTTGAGGGTAACTGTTATGTTCTAAATACTTTAAAGCCAGATATTCTCATATACCTTTAACTAATCTCTTTATTGTAGTTTTCAGACCTCATTTTATCTTGCCACTTTGGTTACCTTTCTCTAGATTAGGAATTTTTAACCTGTGGTGTCCAAAACCCTTGGGGTCATAGATAGCTTTCGGGAGATCCACAAATTACTTGAAAGTAGTTGTATAGTTTTTTCTGGGGAAGAGATCTGTAGCTTTCAAGGGGTTGGTGATTTAAAAATTAAAAATGACTTCTTTAGTCCTAGCCGGCTTGGCTCAGTGGATAGAGCGTCGGCCAGTGGACTGAAGGGTCCCAGGTTTGATTCCAGTCAAGGGCACATGCCCAGGTTGTGGGCTCCATCCCCAGTAGAGGGCATACAGGAGGCAGCTGGTCAGTGATTCTCTCTCATCATTGATGTTTCTGTCTCTCCCTTCCTCTCTGAAATCAATAAAAATATATTAAAAAGAAAAAAAAGTCTACTAACACATAAAAATAAATAAAAATGACTTCTTTAAATATAATCTGACTAGAGGCCCGGTGCACAAGATTCGTGCACTCGGGGAAGGGGGAGGTTCCTCAGCCTGGCCTGCGCCCTCTTGCCTTCGGGGAGCCCTCGGGAGATGTCCGACTGATGGCTTAGGGGGCCTAAGTCGTCACTAGGACATCCTTAGCGCTGCCACGGAGGTGGGAGAGGCTCCCGCTACTGCTGCTGCTCTCGCCAGCTGTGAGCCCGGCTTCTGGGCTTCTGGCTGAGCGGCACTCCCCCTGTGGGAATGCACTGACCACCAGGGGGCAGCTTCTGCATTGAGGGTCTGCTCCCTGGTGGTCAGTGCGCATCATAGCGACTGGCCGCTCCACCATTCGGTTGATTTGCATATTACTCTTTTATTATATAGGATTTGCCTTCCTTGAAATATATTACCCTGAATTAAACCTAATACTCTAATAACAACATTAGCTATTTATATAGAACCTCTTACATTCCAGACACTGTTTTAAGAGCCTTACAAATATGAAATCATTTAATCCTTGCAACAACCCTATGATGCAGATTATTATTAGCCCCATTTTCCATGATGACTTTTCTCTCATTTTCCGGATGAGAGACTTCAGGCTCAGAAAGGTCAAATAACTTAGTCAGGTTACATGCCTACTAATGGTGAAGCTTAAACTTAAGCAGTTTGATTCTAGAATCTGTGTGTTTTTTTCTAACAATTTTGTTTTACTACCTTTCCATGGGACCTAACCAATACAGACTATAAGACTACAGTCTTATTTATTTACTACATTTATTTACTACATAACTAGCATTATATGGCTTTAAAATAATGATTTCTGAATTATAATGAAAAATATTAATATTAAAGTAGGAAAGTATTTTTATAGTGTGCATAGATTTTCCTAAATATTTTAAATTAATCTTTAGCACAAGCACTCTACCTGTAAGGGATTCAGGGAAAACTTCTCAGAGCAGGTAACATTTGAGTTCATTTGGAAGGATGAATACAGTAAAAGTAACTCTAGGCTTTTTAGGAAATGAACACTGATAGGAGTTGTATTGTAGCCAAGAATATTACTTTTCTAGAATTATATTGGTTTTGCTTCATCAAATATTTAAATGAGAAGGAATGATTTAGTAATTAGTGTATTTTTAATAATGAAATGAGACATTTCCAAATTATGAGGTAGGGTGAAAACAAACCTTGTAATAGAAAAATTAAGTGCTTTTACATAAATATCCTATTGGTTATTTAGTCATTCCTTAGTCATTCATTCATTTACTTATTAATTTACTCAAAAATATTAGATGCATAATTTTTCCAAGATAGTTCTTTAGCTTAGTCCAGGTGTGCCACTTGCAGCTGTATAACCTTAAACAAGTACCCTCTGAACCTCAGATTCTCTTGGGGTTGGTATGAGAATTTAGTAAAAATGTTAGGTGAAATACTTTCTAAACATAAAGGCAGCATGATAATAAGTAGCATTATAAGGCTTTAAAATAATGATTTCTGGATTATAATGAAAAATATTAATATTAAAGTAGGAAAGTATTTTTATAGTGTGTATAGATTTTCCTAAATATTTTAAATTAATCTTTTTATATATAATAAACCATAAAAAGTAGAGTTCAAATATTTAAATTTAAAAATTGAAGTCAATTGCTATATAGTTAGCATTAAACTTATAAGTATCTAGCTTGATTATTATTTATTTCTGTTCTATAATATAGCTGCCAAGTAGTTGCTATGTTTAAAATACATATTTGCCAAGTAAATATCTTAAAATAACATAGTTTTAAATGACTTAAGGGATGAAGAACAATTTGTTTGTCAAAATGACTCACTTAAGGTGAGGGATAACTATGGCTTTAAAATTACTTAAATGCATTAGTCACCTCCTAGTAGATATTAACTTAATAATTCAGATGTACTTTATCCACAATATCAGCTAAAATTGGGAGACACACCTTTAAAATTGGATGAAACTCATTTTACTAATTTTGTCTTGCTATCTGAACTGAAATTAATTTTTGCTGTTTCATTAAATGTTGCTAATTTAATTATGAGGAAAAAGTAATACAGAAAATGTAATTTTTGGCTAAATCACTGACTATAGTGAAACCTCATTAATTTAGGATTCAGAGATGGAGAAGAAGACAACTAACCAAAGGAGTTCAAGTCCTAATGTTTCATTTTAAGCTTCTAAATAGTCCTGCCCACCTATTAACAACTTGGCGTGAAATGGAACACATTGACAATTAGCATGTATTCAACATGGCCCTTGTTGTCTCTTTGGTTAACAGTTGCTCAAGAAAGTTGTTTTCTTACATGATTTGTCTGAAGTTAAGTTACCTGGCTTTAAGGAATAGTTACAATCTAATTTCTTATTGAACATATGTCATTTGCATTTAAATTAAAGTATTGGTAAAATAACATAGTGCCTGAGATTTGAATTAAAAGCCTACAGACCCTCACAAAAAGTAAATTGTTATGACAGGGCTTTATTTGTTCCTGAAAAGTGCTCTGTTTCAGTAAACTTATCTTGAATTTGTAACAAGTCACAGGATTTTGACCGATTTAAAAATGGAAATAATAGAGCAATGGAATGTCTTTTTTTTTTATAGAAGTATATTATTTGTGCAGCATGATCTTCACATGTAACAGTTCAATATTAAATGTATCCTATATCATGACAAATAGAACCATTTTTGTGCTCTTTATGTACAAGTGCTTACATTAAAAAAAAAATTCCTTTAGCAAATAGGTATAATTCATGCTTTATCCAATATTTTTGTTTGTTACCTGATACAAAGATATATGGCCCAAAGAAAAAGGTTTTTTACCAGTGATATTTGCTAATAGAAAAGCCAAAGTTTGTGTGTGCGTGTGTTTTAACATGAATAAAATTATGTTATTCATTCCATTTTTAAAATTGAATTTATTGGGGTGACACTGGTCAACAAAATTATACAGATTTCAGGTGCACAGTTCTACAACACATCCTCTGTACACTGTATTGTGTGTTCACCCCCCCGCCCCCCAAGTCAAGTCTCTGTCAATCTCACCTTTACCCACCTCCACCTTTCTCCATCCACCCCCCCCACCCCATGCTAAAGGGTAAAGGGGAGGAAGGTGGAGGTGGGTAAAGGAGAGATTGACAGAGATTCAATTTTTGTCAGATAAAGTTAAGGGAAATTGGGAGCTGGTAGGCTAATGTTGTCTAGAACTAAGGTGTTATGGCCCTTTAGCAAACAAGAAGCTGTAGAAATAGACTGAATAGTTTTAGAGACACTTCATAATAAGAATTTGTTTGCCTTTGTGACAACTTGGTAGTGGAATAGGAAAAAAAGAAAAATATCTTTGTTTTTAAAGTTCTTTAGTTATATGTTATGAGGATATAAATAGAATGAGACTTCCCTTGATTCTAATTGAGGTAGTTACTAAGGATTATTTCCAAAAATGACAGTAAATTTTTCTTCATGGGAAATTGATGAGAACTAGGCATTTTTCCCTTTTTCTTTCATCCATTTTGGTACGCTAAGTATCTGTTTCAATAGGTTTATGTGCTAGTATATGGGGATACACCCGTTTATAAGGACATTTTAAATCCATGTACAAGGCTATTTTACTTGGAATTTAAACAGTAGTGTTTACTGTCTCTCACTGTGATCCTCTTCTTTGTAAATAAAAGGATCAACATGAAGTAGTTGCTTTCAGACATAGTTCCCCAGAGTTCTATAGGCCTGAACTCCACTGCCACCTGAGAGGAAGAAGGGAGTCTGGCTCCAGGAGCCACCCATCCCTGCTTCAACCAGAGTAATGCTACTTTCACCTGTTGTACATGCTTGGATTTTATGTCAGACTCTTTAGCACTAGGAGGTTTAAAACCACTGCTCTATATGATCTCTAAGAATGTTTTCTTTTCAAATACTTTTAGTCAGTGTTAAATAAATTCAGCTAAGCAAACCTACAAAAATTATTCTCACCCATAATTAAGTAGAAAAAAACCTCGTATCTGAATCCTCAGTCTGCTGCCCATGACCTCAAATATGCACTAACTTCCCAGGTTTTATATTTCATCTGTAAAATGAGATATCGTGCTTGCCTTGCTTAACATTTTTTTTAATGGTCAGATTTATTGTCATATTTTGCTTATATATTTCAAATTTCAGGTTAGGTCAAGAGTCAGGACAACTGTTCTGTATGGGTTCAAATAGTTACTATTTTAAGCTTTGTGGAACACATAAGGTCTGGCCAACCCCTGCAAGTTTGGCCCATGGGCAGCAGTTTGCTGATCCCATTTTAGTACTAATATCTAATTATTTGAAATTATTAATTGCCAAAACCACAATAGGATTCATTATTATTATCCTCTTGCAGCTTTTCTGAGTTCCTCTATGAATTCTGAAGCTCCATTGGACAATAGAGATGATGAACAGCCAAAAGAACCAATGCAAACTTCAATAGCATTGAAAATTCAGCAAAACATGGGTATTTTATTTCTTTTATAACATTGAAAAAGATGGTATTTTGGATTTCCGTTTTCTTGTTACTTTAAAATTACTGGGTTTTATTTTACTTAAAGGTACTAGAATAAGCCAGTATTTATTGAGAATTGTGGAACGTGCTAAGACCTGGAGATGGAAAGATGTACAAATGATGCATTATCCCAAGGGCCCTCAAAGATGACTCTTCCTACTAATTTTATTGGTGCTTTTAGAAGAAAAGCATGCTGAGTTTGGGGAATTGATTAGTATAGTAGGACCAATACTTTCCAAATTGGTTCTCCCAGGCTGTTATTGCAGATTCGATATCTGTTATGAAAAAAAGTCAAATTTGAGACTGAAATTTATAATGCACTTAAGTATTTAAAAGATTCCATGATAGTGTGGCAGTCACTTTCACATTTTTCAGACTTATTGATCAAAGAACATGTACACTCTTGTTTCATGGAAAGAATTAAGGTTTTTGACAGAGAGCCAGAGTTTTGTTTTTCTTGTCACTTATTTATTAGATAAACTTAAGTTAATTTTATAAATTCTTTATACGTGTGTGTGTGTGTGTGTGTGTGTGTGTGTGTGTGTGTGTGTTTCTCTAGTCCGGTTTTTTGTTTGTTTGTTTGTTTGTTTTTTAACTTAATAATCAGGGGGCAAAAAATGAGTTACTAGTTCTTAGATTTTAGAATGGTGATCTGAGTTTCTGTAGTTTTCAATAGCTGTTCAAGTGACTGCATTTAATGATTGAGAACCACTGCACATTAGAGCTGTCTTTTTGGTTTAAGCTTAATTGCATGAGACAACTGGAATTTCAATATAAATAGATAGGACCCTTTTAAAGTATGTGTTAGTTTATCTCTTAGATGTGTGTGAGTGCATACATGTGTAAGAAACACACTATTATTTGTTGTTTAAGGTTTCGTTAAAGTGATGAAGTACACGATTACCAGTCTAACCTTTGCAATCTATTTTTTTAAAACTTATTGCTGTATTTCCTCAAGACTGTCGGCTTTTAGGACATGTCTATATGTGTGTAAGAATATGTATTTGTGTGTGTGCTGTTGTTGTTTAGGCCCATCAATTACCTACATTTCAGAGGCTAGAATCAAGTAAACCTTTCTTTCGCTCATTCCATTTCCATTTGTTTTGTGTTTGTTTACTTTTAGGTATGATTGCAGCATTTGCAGTTGCAGTCCTTGCTGTGGGTATCGCCTTTCACTACTTCAGTGATTAGGGTGAAGCACAAAGAGCTTCCTGATCATCCACAGAACATTGACGAACAATTATGAATAATAAAAGATGCAAACAAGCCTTCTGCATTTAAGACAACAGCAGCCAGACCTGCTGCCAAACTCCTATTAGGTGTGTTTCTGACAAATGAAATCACCAGCTGCCTTGTTTAGCCCTGCAATAAAATTATTTATCTAGATGGAAGCTTCATGTAACAAATCATTATTATTTATTTTTAAATGTTCAAACTGATGGTTTATTTTCACAGATTTTAGTCCTCTTGATCTGGATCACATATTCATCAGGACATTGAGAATTTGAATAGTCAGGGTTGGCTGAATATCTTAGTAATAGAACAACAGGAGAAATTTCTACAAAGTGGGGCAACAACCTATTGGGTAAGTTCATACTGTAGGACCTTTCTAATGTTTACCCAGTTCCAAAATATTGACCAAGTTCTGATCAAGGAGTAGGAAACCTTTCCGGATTTGAATCAGTAAAGATTGCCATAAATCATGTGCTTTCTCATGTTTGTATATCATAATTGTTTCACTATATTAAATAAGATTTTTTTCTTCCAGCAGTACATTAGACTAGGTACTATAAAACACCTAGATCCTGAATAAAAATATACCTTTGAATGCATTAATACACTCAAGGAAAGTAGGGGAGATCTCCAAAAACCATACCTTTATTTTTCTTTCGCCACAAAAATGAATACATTTTGAGTTGGAAATCGTAAATACTGTATTAAGCATATGGGTGGGCTGTGGTTGCTCAGATGGCAGATACCAATTGCAGCACTGCCTTAGGCAGTTTGCCTCAGACCAGAAACAAGGAGAGTAATCTGAATCTGAGATGCTACCCTAGTCAGGACAGTTGAAGTGGTCCTCAATTTGTAGTCCCCTATAACTCCTGACAGCAGCAAGATAGAGGCTGAAAATTCTCATAGATTAAGATAAATCAATGTTATTTCATGACTAGAGATCACCAGTCACAAGTTGAAACTAACTAACATAAGAAAGAACCTATAGAAATAACCACCTTCAGATTACATTTTCTAGAAATGAGAAATGTTACTTGAAATTAAAAAAAAAAAATCCTTGGAAATGTTGAATGTCATATTAGACTCATCTGAAAAGACATTGAATAAACTGAAAGCTAAATCTAAAAAATGACCCAATGTACGGCAAGGAGAAATGAGCTGCTGGAAGATCTAAATACTAAGAGGTATGGAAGGAATATTATAAAGACTAAAGTACTAGGGGAGGAAAGAATGGAGAGGATGGAGGAGTGGCAATATTTGAAGAAATAACAATTTTCTACACTTGTTGGAAAACATGAATTCATAAATTCAGGAAACACAATATATATCCCAAGCATATATAGATGAAATTCATACCTAACCCCAATGAATGTAACTGCTAGATACCAAACAAAATTTTAAAAGCAATCAAAGTGAGGAAAGGATCAAGGAAGATGAGACAAATACTGAGTAGGCTTCTTTATGGCAACAATGTATATACCCAAAAGATGGTAAAATAACACCTTCAAAATTCTAAAACAAACTAATCAACTTAGAATTTGAGCCAAGCAAGACTGAAAGACATGTTCAGACATGACCATAAAGACAGGTTCAGATGAAAAACAGATTTTGCCATCAATAGACCTTCATTAAAGAGACTGCAAAAGCATGATCTCAAGAAGGAAAAGGATTCCAAAAAGGTGATTGGAAATTGAAGAGCTAGTGAGCAAATAAAATAATAAACATGGAAATCAAGTGTTGTTTATAGAAAACAATTGTAATGAAAGAAGTGTTTATAAGAAGTAAAGTTGTAAACAAATGTAGAACAGTATTTTATGCAACATTAATGTGTACTTTTAAAATAGGATATAATTGAAAAACGACAATGGCTTATGAGAGGAGGGTGATTAGGATTAAGGTATTCTGAGGTTCTTTTATTCAGAAAATAGGTAAGATATTGTTTAACTTTAAAATTGTTAAATATATATGGTAAAATGTTCAAGTATAACTGCTAAAGACTAGGTATGGGATGAATCATTGTAGAAGAAAATAAGTTTAAAATATGGAATAGGAAGTACAAAAAAGGGGAAGAAATTATGGGTGGGAAGAAGAACAAAAGTAGATAATAAGACATCAAATAATTAAAATAAATATGAATGGACTAAAATAAATTAACCAACAGGTTGATTTTTAAAAATTTTGCTGGGTTAAAAAAACAAACATTAGGCAAATAGCAAAAGAGAATACGTGTAGTTTTAGTGATGTTAAAATTAGATTTTATGATGTGTAAAGATGGAGAAGGTTACTAAATGGAAAAGGATAAATTCACTAGGAATATATAACAATTTTAAATTTGTATTTCCTCTATAAAATGACCTCAAAATGTATGAACTATAGGGCTAAATCAACAAAAAGAACAACATAATGGGAGATTTTAATAGCTCTTAATTATAGATAAATCAGGCAGACTGAAAAAATTAGTGAATATAGATTTGAATTTAATTTTCACTATTGAGTCAGTGAACATATTTAGAATAATCAACAGAGAATATTCTTCTTAATCATTGTATATCAGCAAAAAATGACCATGTGCTAGACATGAAATAAGTTATAGTAAATTTCAAAAAGTTAATATTAAATGGATAATCAGAAATAAGTTAGAGGTCAGTAATAAAAGTTAATTCTTAAAAATCTTATATTTACAACTTTAATAAAACTTTACAGATGAAAGAAGAAAACATACTTAGAATCTGTAAGTACTACATTTGGAAAATTGGGCAATGCAGCAGAAACTGCACTTTGAGGGACATGGTTTTAAACTAAGGGACAAGACTAAGTGTGTAACTTCAGGGAAAGAACAACAGAATAAATAATGTAGAAGCAAGGAGACACAGGCAATGGAAGAAATGAATGAGTTTGAAAACAAAATCACAATGCCAGAGTTTTCATGACAAAATAAAATTTTGAACAAGAGGAAAACAGGACACAAGTAAACAACATAATGATTGAAAAAGGATATAATAAAGTACCTATAGACATAGTAAAGATGAAAATGATAAGAGACTACCAGGAGCATCTTTATTTAAAAACTTAGACAAAATAGACCATGGTCTAGGAAAATGCAGGTTCAAAGAACAGATAAAGGAATACTCCAGCTCATTTTATGAGGTCAGTATAACTATTATTGTACTGGAATCAGACCCATTCAGTAGGAGAAAATAAAGTTCCAGAGGAACCCAAAGAGGACCACACCAAGGCACATCATAATTAAAATGCCAAGGGCTAAAGACAAAGAGAGAATCTTAAAAGTAGCAAGAGAAGAGCAGTTAGTTACCTACAAGGAAGCACCTATATGACTGTCAGCTTATTTCTCAACAGAAACTATGCAGGCCAGAAGGGAGTGGCAAGAAATATTCAAAGTGATGAATAGCACATAGATAAAAAGTCAAAATACTATTAAGTGAATTCAGCATTATGTAAAAAAGGATAATGATTCAATTATATACATAAAAAATCAGGGACACACAACAATAATGCCTGTTATCACTACTTCTATTCATCATTATCCTGTGTAAAATGAGCAAAAGACAGAAACCAGATACTTTCAGAGGATATGACTGAACACATGAAAATATGTTTAATCTCATAAGTGATTGAGACTACAATGAACACCATTTTAGATTGAAAAATTAAGAAATGATATGGCTATGTGGTTGAGCATCGGCCTACGAACCAGGAAGTCACAGTTTGATTCCTGATCAGGCACATGCCTGGATTTCAGGCTCGATCCCCAGTAGGGGATGTGCAGGAGGCAGCCAATCAATGATTCTCACTGATGTTTCTATTGCTCCCTCTCCCTCTCTGAAATAAAAAAAAAAAAAAAGACATCTATAGGTGGGATTGTAAACTGATAGATTGGAAAGCAATTTGGCATTGTCTTGTAAAGTTAAGCATTCACATATTCTAATACCTAACTATTCTACATATATACCCTAGAGAAATTCATGCATATGTGCACAGGAGTGCAAGTGAGAATGTTCAAGGCATCCCTATTTGCAACCACCCAAATGTCCATCAACAAGAGAATAAAAAATAAATTGTGGGTTTTGTATTCAAGGTCTGATGTTTACTGGCAGTGTGACCTTGGGCAAGTTACTTAACCCTCCTGTGTCTCTGTTTCTCATCTATAAAATGGAGATAATGGTATCTATCTCATAGAATTGAGTATTAAATTACTTTGTATATATCAGGCATGTAGAGCAGTGCCTGATATGAAGCAAACTTTCAATAAACATGAGCAGCTATTGAAAGAAAATTGTGTGTTTTATAATTTTATTTAGCAGGGAGAATTACTGAAAAATAAAGTGATAATTAAATCCAGTCTCAGAAGCCTACATGTAGTGTGATACAATTATTACAAAGCTTAAAAACAAGAACATTTAGCCCTGGCCAGTGTCACTCAATGGTTAGAACGTCACTTGCATGGAAGGGTTGTGGGTTTGATCCTGGGTCCCAGTCCACGCACATGCAGGAGGCAACCAATCTCTCCCACTTTCTCTTCCTTTTCCTCTCTGTCTCTCTTTCTCTCACTTTCTCTCCCCCTCCCCCTCCCACCCTCCCTTTCACTCTAAAAATCAATGGAAAGTCTGGCTGGCGTGGCTCAGTGGTTGAGTGTTGACCTATGAACCATGAGGTCACAGTTTGATTCTCGGTCAGGACACATGCCCAGGTTGGCTCAATCCCCAGTGTTGCAGGACTGCAGGGTTGACAGGCAGCTATTTCTGTTTGCTCTGCCCTGGTGATTCCCTGAGACCCCACCCCATCCAATTTGCAGCCTCACCCAACCTGTGTGCAGTGGCTTTTGCATATGAATGGCCTGTCCTTGCTCAGGCTTCAGACTTGGCTAAAATCTCTCAAACAAGCAGCAGCTGGGCCAAAGAGCCCCAAACCTATCAATAAAAGGCCCAAGATCTAGCACTAGCACCAGCCTGCCTTGCTTCACAGCTGGGTCTTGCCTGGGCACTTCTAAACCAGATACAAATAGAAGGAATATGCAGATTGCTCTGTAGCTCCTGCCTGGTAGGCCCAGGCAGTGGCTGACTTTGCACCTCCCTGAAGACCTAAGAGCCAGTGCACTCAGTGGTCAGGGTCAGACCATAGAAGATTACAACTCTCCACATCCACAAGCAACATACTCAAGGGGCCGACTTAATGAGCACCAAAGTCCCACTGAAGCAAGTCCTGCTCCATAGGGGTGTCTCCTGCATATCAGTTCTCCCACTGTTGTTGCAGTTGGTCCTCACAGCCAATTGGCCTGGAGGTCAATTCTTCCCAGTGACACCAACAGCAATCAAATTTCAACTACAACAAGACTGTGCACACAGCCCACAAAGGGGTGCACCTAGAGTGCTCAGCTCAGGTGATGGGAGGCTAAGCCACTTGGTCCTAAGGACACCTACTATACAAGGCCACTCTACCAAATGAAGGAGACAGCAGCTCTACCCAATACATAGAAACAAACACAGGGAAGCAGCCAAATGGGGAAACAAAAATGAAAGAAATAGAAGAAAGCAAACTAATGGATATAGAGTTCAAAACCATAGTTATAAGGTTACTCTAGAATCTTCATGAGACCTTCAGGGGACTTACTGAGACTTTCAAGGATCTTAGTGGAATGTCAAAGACATGAAAAAGGATGAGTCAGAAATTAAGCACACACTAACTGAAATAAAGCATAATTTACAGGGATTCAACAGTAGAGTAGAGGATTCTGAGAAATCAATGATTTGGAAATGAGGAAGCAAAAATCACCCAATCAGAAGAGAAAAAGGAAAAAAGAATCCAAAAATATGAAGATAGTGTAAGGAGCCTCTGGGACTTCAAGTGTACCAACACTCGCATTATGGGGTGCCAGAAGAAGACAGCAAGATATTGAAAGTTTATTTGAAGAAATAATGACAGAAAACTTTCCCTACCTGGTGAAAGAAATAGACTTACAAGTCCAGGAAACACAGAGACTCAAACAAGAGGAGCCCAAAGAGGACCACAACAAGGCACATCATAATTAAAATGCCAAGGGCTAAAGACAAAGAGAGAATCTTAAAAGTAGCAAGAGAAGAGCAGTTAGTTTACAAGGAGGAAGCACCTATATGACTGTCAGCTTATTTCTCAACAGAAACTATGCAGGCCAGAAGGGAGTGGCAAGAAATATTCAAAGTGATGAATAGCAAGGACCTACAACCAAGATTATTCTACCCAGTAATGAACAGAATAAACGTGAATAAAATAGAATCAGAGGCATGGAAACATGAACAGACTGATGAATCTCAGATGGAAGAGGGGAAGGAGGGGCCAGGAAGAGATTAGCCAAAAATCTAACATGCATATACTAGTATATGCATTACCTATGGATACAGACAATAGGGTAGTAAAGGCCTGGAGTGGAGCAGAAACCAAGTGGAGGGGGCTAATGAGGAGAAAAAAGAGGGGCATCTATCTCAACAATAAAGATTTTAAAAAAAAAGAGAATATGAATTGGGGAATCACATGGTTGGCAATGTATCTGTTTCTCCTTCACATGACCTTTCCATAGGGCTTGAGTTCTCACAACCTGGCAGTTGAATTCCAAAAGGAGGAGCCCCAAGAATCAGTGTTCAAAGAAGTGGAATTTGTTAACCTATTAAAGCCTGGGTTCAGATGTCTCAGGGTGTTATTTCTCGGTACTCTATTGGTCAAAACAAACAAGCCCAGACTAGTTTCCATGGAAGGGAAAGAAGAAGTGCATTTCTCAATGGGGGAATACTAGTACATGCATATAGGGAGGGAAATAATTGATGACATTCATCACTGGAGACTTACTATATGTATATTCTTTAGTATATGTCACATTTTAAAAATGACAAAAATACAGGAGAAAGGAGAGACAATTAAAGAAGTTCCCTAAGGCACAGCTGGTGTGGTTCAGTGGTTGAGCATCGACCTATGAACCAGGATTTCACAGTTCGATTCCTGGTCAGGGCACATGCCCGGTTGCAGGCTCCATACTCAGTTGGGGGTGAGCAGGAGGCAGCCAATCAATGATTCTCTCACATTATTGATATTTCTATCTCTCCTCCCTTCCTCTCTGAAATAAATAAAATTATATATTTTTAAAAAGTTCCCTAGGGAAATAATTACTATCATTACTTTAAAAACATACTCCACATGTGACCTTTACCACAGTCTGCCTTTTACTATAGCACCTCTGTTTCCCTCTGTTCTGTTGTGACATTTCTGTGGATATATGAAAAGTATTTTCCTTTTGCCTATTCTTATAATGCTCAGAAGTCAATAGGTTCTTAACTGTATTACCAAAATAGTTGGGAAAAATCAAGCTCTAGTACAATGATTGTGTTTGTTGGCCCTTATCTAAATGACTCATCTAAATATAAATTAGCCAAAGTACAATAAGTATCTAGTAAATTATTCTTAATTTCTGACTTCAATATAATAAGTAATTATATTGAAAGTATAAGTATTTTCATTAAGGGTAGCCAATGAGTTCTCATACAATTCATAGCCTATTATGAGGTAAATTTATACATTAATACATTTTGATTTATTGATTAAGGACAAGAGATAAAAGTGGAGTTAGAAATCACCAATGTTTGTCTCTACTTTTGCCATTTCTAAAATGTTGTCACAGACTTTATCTCTGGATTTTTACAACACTCATGTAGTAAGCAGGGCAAAGATTTGTTGAATGTGTTCCAATTTGATGGATACAATTGAAGGGCACATTAATTACGTATTGTATCCAAGGACCACATAATTAGGAAGAGTAGACATTTGTTTAGCTATTATCTCAATAATTGTAAATAGATTATTCACTTTTTCACCTTTGCAAAAATATTTTATAAATATTTAACATACGTAGCACCATCAAGTGAAGTTAGACTTTATACTGTACTGTGAAACCTCTGAACTTTTGATCCCAAAAGAGTCCTGTACAAAAATTCTTAATTAAAAAGACGATCCTTTAGGGAAAGATTTTTCACTCAATTTGTTCAGTTTGTTAAGGAGATCTTTTGTTTACAGAATTGTGAAGGGGAACTTAATGATAGGGATGAAGGTAGTTTAATCAGCTCTTAGGTTCTATTTTAGTCAAATCCAATTTAGTTGTAGATATACCCCAGATGCCTGTCCTCAGGATTAAAATTCTGAATGTCAATAAGCTAAGATATTAGAATGCAATATCAGTATTTAAACAAAAGTAGCAAGGTTTAAATAGTATTCCTATGCTTTTAACTTGGCACTATTGAAATATTTTCTATATTCTAATTATAAATGAAATAATAGCTAATGATTATGGAGAATTGAGTAGTTATTTCCTTAGATTTTTCAATGAAGAAATAATAACGTCTTGGGAAGTTGCTTAATTCCTTTGATTTTTAGGTAGAACAATTTTTTAACAATATGAAACTAACTCATTATATAGTATAGTGCTTTACAACTTATGAAGTATTTTTATTTTTATCATGCCCTTTTAATATATAACTGAGGTTCAGGAAAGTGGCTTGCTAAACCTAGTAGCCAGTGGGGCATATACACAAGGATGTGATGAAAAGGAGTGATAATTGGATATGTAGAGCAAGAGGGATGACTGTATAAGAAGTAAAAAATACAACAACACATGAGTATAATATTCCTGAGAAAGTGAGAGGTGATGGTTTCTAAAGCATTGGCAGCTACTGGCCATGGGAGAAGGAGCATCTAATATAAAGCTTAAAGAGAGGAGAAAATTGGTGCAGGTGTTTATGGGCTTGTAGGTTGGTAGTGGAAAGCTGACGATGATTTCATCTGATGCCTTCAGATTTCTATGAAGTCAGCAAGGTCATCTCCTGATAGTGAAGAAAGAGGAGAACAAAGACTTCAAATAGTTGTTGCAAAGAATGGGAGATCAAGTTGACCAAAGAAACATAGTGGGATTGCCAGATAGTGGCAAAGCCCCATTTGAGGTTAGTAATAATAAATAAATGAAATTGTGTGATTCCCCCTTGCCCCAGTAGTCTTTGTCTTCTCAGTTTTAAGAATAGAAAAATTGAATAGCAGTATTTGGAAGTGTTGTCTAACAAGTTGAAAGCAAAGAAGGGCTAGGATATTGGCAAGAATTTTGTTTAAAGAATATTTAAATGATGAACTATGAAATCTAAGCTCAATAAAAAAGGAAGGGAGGGGGAAGAGAGAGAGAGAGCGAGGTAAACAGAGAGAATGAGTTGATGAATTGTAAATGTTATGTAAAGGCATCAATGTAGTGATAATCTAGAAGAAATCAAGGACCCAAAAGTGTGGTAATAGTTGACCAATAAGGAGACATGATCGTGATTGAAAGTAAGGATGCTTGGAATAATTATTTAGGAAAAAAAGAACACACAGATGATAGCAAATGAAATGAGTGGCAGAGGTGAAGTATGCTACTGGAGGTCAAGGAACAGAGAGTCCAGATTATGGATGGGTGATCTGCTTGAATAACGTGCTAGAACGTGAAACAAAGGAAGGCTGTGTGAGTTAAGCATCTCATTTTTGAAAAGTGAGGGAGAGCGACTAGGTCAGTAGTTGACAGTTACAAGGGTGGAGGAAAAGTGATACAGACAAATACCCTGAGTCTTTTAAAAATTACATAGACTTTTACACAGGCAAGTGAGAATAATGATCTGGAGTAAATAATACTGTCAAGAATGATGTTTGGATTTTGAAAGAATAAGCAGTCACCACTTGAAAATAAGA
The DNA here is from genome assembly GCF_000412655.1 of Myotis brandtii. Taxonomy (NCBI): domain Eukaryota; kingdom Metazoa; phylum Chordata; class Mammalia; order Chiroptera; family Vespertilionidae; genus Myotis; species Myotis brandtii. The sequence continues at coordinate 577,118 of NW_005360273.1, read as the reverse complement.
AAGGGAAAGTGAATCTTCTTTGAAGAATCAGGTTTCAGTTATGGCAAAGATGTGGAAGAAATGCTTAGAGAAAAGGTTGAAAACAGAAGGAAATGTGCAACTTTGAGAGAGAAAGGGGAATGGACGGGGTGGAGATGGTGCAGTAGAATATTATGGCAAATAGCAAGTTGGGAGTGGGCAAGTAGTAGTCAGTGGGAAGAGGAGCTTTCACTTTAAAAAAATATTTTTATTGGTTTCAGAGAGGAAGGGAGAGTGAGAGATAGAAACATCCACGATGAGAGAGAGTCTTTGGTTGGCTGCCTCCTGCATGCCCCACACTGGGGATCAAGCCCATAACCCGAGCTTGTGCTCTGCCTGGGAGTTGAACCACGACCTCCTGGTTCATAAGTCAATGCTTAACCACTGAGCCACACCAGCCAGGCTAGAACTTTCACTTTAGATGTTGACTGGATGAATGTAAGGTTAAGAATCATGGCAGATTTAATCTCAGTGTTTTTGAGGAGATTGGATTCTGGATCCAACCATCAGAGGACTTGGCTCACTCAACCTGAGTTAGTAATTAGTGCAATTGAAATAAGTTTTGGTAGTTGCACCTATATTGCTTGGAGGTGGGAAGGGGCTCAAGTAGTGATGCCAGCAACTAAAAACATCAAGCTAGGGTAGGTGCATAATCTGAAGTTATGAGCTTGATATAGTCAGCCTTACCTTCCAGGCTGAAATCTAACTTGGCCATATTTTATCTTTCTCATACTGTTGAACTCTATTTGCTTATATTTTATTTAGAATTTTTACATCTATATGAATAAGTGACATTAGCCTATAATTTCCCTTTCTTGTCCAGCTTTGGTATCAAGATTATACTCGTACTAATTTCATCAATGAGCTGGTGATTATTCTCTGTTTCTGTCCTCTGGAAAAGCCTATATAAAATCATCTGTTTCTTGTGTGTTTGATAGAATTACATGTAAATACACCTGGACCTTGTGTTTTTTGGGAGTAATATTTGTAAATACTTTGCTAGTTTATTTGCTTAAAGGATTACTCAGACTTTCTGTTTTTAAATCAATTTTGGTAAGCTGTACATTTTTAGAAATGTTTCCATTTTACCTGTTTTTCAAATTTGTTGGCATTAAGTTGTTCATAATGTTTTGTATTTTTTTAATCTCAGGTGTCTGTATATATTTTTTAAAATAATTACTAGTATTATTTATGCTCCCCCTCCTTGCATCAATCTGGCAGATATTCCTCTATTCTCTTAATTTATTTTTAAAGAACTAACTTTTGGCTTTTCAGATTATATCCGTAGATATAGTTTATGTTTTATTCATTTCTGCTCATATTTACTCATTTTTCTGCTTTGTTGGTTTGCCTAATTTTTTTTAACTAGACACTAATTTTTTTAAAATTAGACACTGAGGTCATTTATTTTTTTCTTTATTCTTTTGTAATTTATGTTTTTAAGAATACAAATTTCCCTGATATAGCCTTTTTGCTCTATCCCAGAAGTTTTGATGTAAAGAATTTCTATTATTTTTCAGTTTTAGTTATTTGAAACTTCCAGTATAATTTTATTCCTTGACACAGAGTTATTTAGTAGTATATGTATATGTATATGTATATGTATATCATTAGTAACAAATTTATATTGATTACTAATTTCCACTTAATTGCATTGTGGCCCTAAAATGTAATCTGTTTTATAGTGTCCTGGTTGTTAACTTTAAAAAATCTTCTTTTTGTGCAGAAGGGGGAAATGATTAGTTCACTAATTATTGGTTGCAGTGTTTTATATGTCCCTTAGATCAAGCTTGTTAATTATGTGGCTAGTATCTACACTGATGCTACTTTTTTGTTACTTGATCTACTAAGGATCAAAAGAACTGTATTGAAATCTCTGATAACAGAATATTCATTTTCCCTCTGTATTCTACCAGTTTGTACTGTGTATAGTGAATGACATTTTATTAGGTATATATAAGTTTAAAACTGATAGATCTTGCTGCTGAAATTTTATTATTATGTAACAACCATTTCTGTATTTACTAGTAATAATGCTTTTTCGCTTTAAGCTTGTTTGTCTGCTATTAATTTAGTGATAATTGCTTATAAAAATAATTAGCTTGTTATAGCTTTCTCATCATTTTACTTCCAGCTTTTATGTATCCTGATGCTTTAAATCAGGGGTCCTCAAACTTTTTAAACAGGGGGCCAGTTCACTGTCCCTCAGACTGTTGGAAGACCGGACTATAGTTTTAAAAAAAACTATGAACAAATTCCTATGCACACTGCACATATCTTATTTTGAAGTAAAAAAACAAAACGGGAACAAATACAATATTTGTATTTGCATGTGGCCCGCGGGCCGTAATTTGAGGACCCCTGCTTTAAATGTATCTCATAAACAGCAACTAACTGGATTTTTTAAGTCAAATTTCACAATATGTGCCTTTTAACTAATGCGTTTATATCATTTAGGTTTCTTATTATAGTTATGTTTGGAACAATTTCTATTTTAATTTTCACTGTAAAACTGAGAGTAGTAGTACAATCACTCTAGTTTCAACTGTATAGCAATTCACTGCTGCTCGATCTCAGAAAAAGTCAAATGGAGGTTTAAAAGTTGTCATTCACTCACCAAAACTTAAGCAAAAACTAAATAAAATTAAACATCCTATTTATCCTTAAATGCTCAAAGTAGGTAAAATGATGGGCAAAAATGACATCCGTATTGCTTTTCAATAAAACATAAATGTAATGTTCAGTTGTAGTCTTATGCTTCTAAACTTCTGTAGAACTTACACAATTTATTGTGTGGCTCTCTGTAATTCAAGATACCTGGCAAGTTCAATTTTATGTGATTAGTATAGCCTGTTGAAAGAGCATTAATTTGTTAGAACAAGAACCATGTATGGGAGATAATTATGTGTTGTCAGTGATGAATAAATGTCAACCTTTAAAAATGAATTATTGTTTTTGAGATAAGATGAATAAATCAAGCTAGTATGTGTTCAAGGATTGGGAATTGGGAGTGGACACTCTGAGAAATAAAATTGCCTAGGGTGAAACACCTGGTTTTATGAAAACTAATTTTTAAGAGCATTGTCTTGTGTACTACAGCACAAAAACAAACAAACCTGAAAGAGAAAAATAATTTGATACTTGTTACAGCTAAGAGCCTCAAGTAAAGATACAATTTAATGTTTTCCTTAAATGCTATTGCCCAAATAAGGAAATTCCATAATTGAAAACTGGGATTACTGTATACGTAGCCTTGTTCTCTCTGCCAGGGTCATGGTCACTACATTAGTTGTTGGAGTTATGAGACCTCTTGAAGCTTTATCTAGTAACTTTGTGTGTGTTTTTTCTAAAGAATTTACATATAGACTTGAAATATATTAAGAAAGATCTTCTAATCTTAGGAAAATACCAAATTTGGTTATTAATGTATTTTTTTGTGTTAGAGTCTGCTAGGTAGGGAGTATGATATAATGTAAAGAACATAGGCACTAGGATTGGGAGACCCACGGTTAAGCTCACACTCTATAAGCCTGGACAAGACAACTAACCACAAACACTTCAATTACTTCATCCTCTGTGTTACTTAGCTGAACTGGGAAGGGGGTGTAATCCTTTCACAATGTATGTGTATATCAAATCATTATGTTGTACACTTTAGATGTCTTACAATTTTATTTGTCAATTATACCTCAATAAAACTGGGAAAAAAAGTCATCATTCTTGAACTGGACATATTAAAACCATTGCTCTAACTCACAGAGCAATTGTGAGAATAAAATGAGATAATGTATGTGAAATTGTTATCCTATATAATAAAAGGCTAATATGCAAATCGACTGAACGGCGGAATGACTGGTCACTCTGACACGCACTAACCACCAGGAGGCAGACGCTGAATGCAGGAGCTGCCCCCTGGTGGTTAGTGGGCTCCCACAGAGGGAGCACCGCTCAGCCAGAAGCTGGGCTCATGGTTGGCGAGCGCAGTGGTGGTGGCGGGAGCCTCTCCCGCCTCTGCGGCAACACTAAGGGTGTCCGAACTGATGGGGAGCAGGCCTAAGCCGTCAGTTGGACATCCTCCAAGGGCTCCCGGACTGCGAGAGGGTGCAGGCTGGGCTGAGGGACACCCCCCGAGTGCACGAATTTCATGCACTGGGCCTCTAGTAATACTATAAAAATGTTAGCTATGTTGTTTGGGGTCTCCAAAGTCACTGTTTCACAGCACAGATGGCCTTGCCTTCATGTGAATTCTTTAGTAATCACGACTTACATAGTATTTTGACTTCTTCAATGTTTCAGGAATTTAATATTTAACTTCTTTGTGAAGTGTTTTATTTTCATAACAGGATATACAAACATCTGCTCATAGGACATGTATTTGTTCTTAAATAACTTTTCATAAATTTTTTATTAAAAGCACTGGGGTTTTTAAAATAAATCTAACTGCCATAAAAATAATAACTTTTGTCATAAAACTACGTATCTTTATCTAAATTTATGTCAATGCCATAATAATCTTTATGATCTTTTCAGGTTTCAAACTTTCAATTAGAGATCAAACTCTTGAAAATTGACTAGAGAAAGATTGCTGTTAAATTTATGGGTTTTTTTTGAAAGAATATATTTTTTTAGTAATAGGAGGTACAATATTTCTGTACACAGCCACTGTACGCCCACAAGTCACGGCTCATCAAGAAGTGTCTATATCTGCAAATGTTTCAGAGTATATGTCTAGAATATTTACAGGTCTACTTCTTTTTATTTGTCTCACAGATGTTCCAAGATACCTGAAAGCTTTGGGATTTTCTTACCCACCCACTACCTTTTTTGGAACATAATAGAAGATCTATATTTTATAGGTAAAGGTAAGTAGTTATTGAGTGGGGGGTGATTTTGACTTCCAGAAGACACTCAGCAGTGTTTGGAGATAGTTTTATTTGTCGCAACTGGAGTAGGGGTGATACTGGCATCTAGAGGGTAGAGACCAGGGATATTGCCAAACATCCTACAATACACAGGACAATCCCCACAATGACGAATAATATGGCCCAAAATATCAATAGTGGCAAGGCTCAGAAGCTGTGTGTAGGTGGTACCTGAAGCCATCAGAGTGGATAACACTACAAAGGGCTTGGGAAGCTAATCCTACAAAACATCAATATGCCAAGGAAGGAAAACCAAAAGGTAAAACTGAGAAAGAATGGTTTCAGAAGCATAGGAGAATCCAGATGGTAGTATCATGAAAACCAAGAGAAGAAAGGATTTCAATTTGAAAGTGGTCATCAGCCAAAAATCAAGTAAGACGTGGACTGCAAAGTCTAGTGGGTTTGATGATAAGGTAGCTGTGTTGAATATTCTCCATTTGCCTTTTAAGATCCACTATCTCTCCTGCTTTGTGCCCAAGAAGATTGATTTAACATATTTCATCAGCAACATTTCCTTGCCCTCTGTTGTCCAGTTGGTTTTGGGCAATGGGAGACAATGAAGAGACAGTAGAGAACAGGAGGAGAGAGAGCTCGTTATTTCTGATCTCTCTCCCCACTGGGTGACAGATTGGCATGGTCAGTGTTCTTTCCAAAAAGCTAAAGCTCCTATTGGTCAGCTCTTTTCCAGTAGTTACAAGTCTCAAAGCCTGAGGGGTAGTAGTCATTTTTACCTATTGCTAGCCCTGTGGTGTTCATCTCTTATTAGTTTCCTCCCTACACCCTTGTAAACAGCCTCTTTATCAAACTCCCTTTAATCATTTCTTTTTTTGTTTGTGCTCCGTTTCTTGTCAGGAACCTGCCTGACAGGGAGGCCATTGTTGGTTTTTATCAGAATCTCTTTCAGTGGAGTGGTTGAGGAAAATGGGTGGAGAAGTAAATGGAAAGAAAGGAAGTAAAGATTAAAGACATGGATTTTTAAAAAATAGAATGTCAGTGAAGGAAAGGGAAATGCTAGACAGCATTATAGCTAGTGAGAATTGTGAAGAACCAGAGACTTGTTTTTAGGTTGTGAATAAGAAGCTGATGTAGAACGAGAGAGTAAATTATGTAACACTAGTGCCCAGTGCACGATTCGTGCACCAGTGGGGACCCTCGGCCTTGCCTGTGGGATTGGGCCAAAACTGGCTCTCCAGCATCCCCTGAAGGGTCCCAGGTTGTGAGAGGGCTCAGGCCAGGCTGAGGGACCCCACCGGTGCATGATCTGGGCTGGGGAGGGACGCGGGAGGTTGGCCAGCTGGGGAGGGACTGCGGGAGGGCTCCAGAGCATGTCTGGCCCGTCTTGCTCAGTCCCAATCGGCCAGACCCCAGCAGCAGGCTAACCTACCAGTCAGAGCGTCTGCCCCCTGGTGGTCAGTGCACATCATAGCGACTGGTCGACCGCTCAACTGTCTGCCCCTGGTGGTCAGGACACATCATAGCGACTGGTCAACCGGTCAACTGTCTCCCCCCGGTGGTCAGTGCATGTCATAGCGAGCGGTTGAGCAGCCTTAGCATATCATTAGCATATTATGCTTCGATTGGTTGAATGGATGACCAGACACTTAGCATATTAGGCTTTCATTATATAGAGTAAGCAAAAAAATTTGTGAAATTTGAGTGTGATATATCTGATTAAAGTACTGATGCCTGTCCTAGCTGGTTTGGCTCAGTGGATAGTGTCAGCCTGTGGACTGATGGGTCCTGGGTTCGATTCTGGTCAAGGGCACATGCCCGGGTTGTGGGCTCTATACCCAGTCGGGGGTGTGAATGAGGCAGCCGATAAATGGTTCTCTCTCATCATTGATGTTTCTATCTCTCTCTTCCTCTCCCCTCCTCTCTGAAATCAATAAAAAATATATATTTTTAAAAAGTATGGATGCCAGAATTAGCCTTGTATAAAGAGACATTTTTGAAAACAATGAAATAAAAAATCGATGGGTTAGTACACATGAAGTAAATGGAGAACATCAGGTTGTGTGGGCTCAGTTTTTCCTGTGATGTTGAAGACAAAGCCATTTGTTCAGAGGGGGGAGGATTTAGGAGAGGAAGACTGAGGGGAATAATAAAGGTTTGAAGTAGTGGCTATGGGAATGGAAGAAGGAATTGTTTGCTGAACAAGCTATAGACTCTAGTGGAGATGTTTGGATATTTGGAAATTTCAAAGAGAAGTGTTTTGGAAGAATGAGATGACAAAAATATGGAATATGCTAGCGGGAAGGTGATTGATGTCATCCACCCAGTGTCTAGGCTGCATAGGAAGGACGGAAACCATGAACATGGAGAATGTATTAAGAGGGGAAGGCTGAGAAATTGGAGGTCTTAAAGAATATGTGTATTGGGAGTGAAGGACAGAGAGCTGAAGGGTAGATGACTATCATCAGAGAATGGTACATTGAAATTGAAGATTTCAAAAAGGGATTTGGTAGTGAAAGTAAGAAGGACTGAATGGATTATGACAGAATATGTTTGCTAATCAGAGGGGCACGAGGGGATGACAGTTTCTTCCCTGAAATACATTATCAATTGGGTTACAGAATATAAGCCCTTAAATAGTAATAAATAAACAAAAATAAGCCCCCAACTCTTTTAATTTCAGGAATGTGTGTGTTCCTTTCCTAGACTGTAAATCCCTTGGGAAGAAGGGATGACTATATCTTACCCATTTTTATCACTCCTCCTCTATTATTGGACATAATTCCTTGTATATATTAGATACTCAAACTTTATAGAATATTTGAAAAAGAGAACAAAGAAATATAAATCCATGAGATAATTTTCACCATTAGATAACAGTGTACTAGATCTATTTCAACAGGCAATTATAATCATAATTTTATTCTGCAATAAATTCAGTATAAATTCCTTAAAATTTTATACATTTCTTATTTGTGTTTTAATGTTTATTTTACACTTCTAGTTTTTAGAACTAATTTAATTTATACGTATTGTGGTATCTACAGTCAATTTCATTTTTAAAAAATATATTTTTATTGATTTCAGAGAGGAAGGGAGAGGAAGAGATAGAAACATCAATGATGAGAATCATTGATTGGCTACCTCCTGAACACCCACAACCTGGGCATGTGCCTTGACTGGGAATCGAACCGTGATCTCCTCCTGGTTCAAAGGTTGACACTCAACCACTGAGCCACGCCGGCAGGGCCTCTGCAGTCAATATTAAATGGCAGTACACTTTCTTACAATTCAAATGTATAGAATTTTTAATAAGGTCCTCCTATTTGGAGGAATGTGGATATTTGTATTTGACATAGATAAGTTGCACCCCAACTTCTTAAATTACCTTTATTTATGTATATTTAAGATTTACATCAATATAAGCTATGCACCATTTTGCTTCATATATATCTATTAGTAATAATAATCATAACTAACATTTGAGTAAGACATTATGTGACAGGCACTATTCTAAGTAGTTTACACAATTTACTTATTTTTTTCTTCATAACAACCCAGTGAGGCTGAGCCTATTATTATTTTATAGTTGAGGAAACAGGTACAGAGAGGATAATGAATGGGCTCAAGGTCACAAAAGTAGTGAGTGCATTCAAACCTAGGAAGTTCAGGATACCAACCACCACTACTAATACAGACATAGACAGAGATACAAATGTAGATGCACTTGTCATCTATTCCTTATGTGCCTGTTTCCTTTACCTTGAGCTCCTTAAGGTCAAGGACCCTGCAACTTGTCAATAAATATTTTGTGAACAAATGAAGGAAAGATAATTTTGCTTTTCCCTACAGATTTTTTTTATTATTTTCATATTATTTTACAAGTAACACTTTTGGCTGTTATTTCAAGTCTATTCCAGTATTATTTGGGTGGTTTGTTATGACATGTTATGACACTTTAAACCTTTACATTTAAGACGTCACTCTTTTGCTGAGACAAAAATGAGCTCTTCCTCTCCTCCTGCCTAAAATAATAGCAGATGAAGTGTTTACAGGAGGCGAGTGTGTAACCCAGGATTTCTGCAGCAGCGGGTTTCAAATATTCTAGTCAAATCCTGCCTTTTGTCCGATTCTTGCTGACGAGTGTTACCATCAAGCTTTACTCTGGTATCCATTAGTCACCAAGTACTTATTTTGAGAATGGTTGCTATCATCACTTATTCCCTACAAAGGTGCCACCTAGTTACTTTTGTTTTGGCAATTACGGGTTAAATACATTCCTGGGGTTAGTCCTGCTGAAGTTTGCATTAATTTCAAATTAATGCATGGTAGGTTATTTCTCATAAGAGGAAAGCTTTCACTGAACAGGAATCTTTCAAAGCTCTTGCTTTTACTCTTCTTTTCCATCGATGAGAGCCTTCTTTCGCTGTGTAGCTATACTTTTCTACCCCTGCCCTACAAAGCTGTATTATATTGTGGTTAATAATGACTAGTGATTGAAAAGAACTTATGTTTTCTTTTTATAATATTGTTCTCTTTTGAGATACCCACTTGACTGTTCTTCTTCACTGCTTTGCTATCATCTTTTACTTGCTACCCATTCATGGAATTAATGTCAATCTAAACAATTGTTCTAGTAAAGAGTTTTAAGATCATAAATATCTCATATAAGGCTCCTGTTTTTTTGCTATGGTTTCTTTAAATTCCAGTAATTCCCTTACAGAGGACTCTGTAAGGGATTAATAAATTTGATATCAATTAGTTGATAGGAGAAAACATGTTTTTTAAGCTCCTTATTTTATATATCTATATTACCTTGCATGTCTTCATTCTAGGACTGTTCCACTTTGTGTCTAGTATTCATCAACCATAGGGTATTTAAAATGCCTTTCTCTATTAATAAAGAGGAATATCATGAACAAAAACAGTATGTATTGTAGCAACTGTATGTCAGGGACTGGTCAATAATAAGGCCTGGTTGAAGTGGATGAAAAAATGGGAAATGAGGAATAAAGATAGTGACTTTGGATACTTCTTTCAAGAGACATGATCATAAAGAAAAAGCAGAGAAATGAGGGATGGCTGGAAACTTTAAATTATAGATGGGCATATTTTTTAAAAATATATTTTTATTGATATCAGAGAGGAAGGGAGAGGGAGAGCGAGATAGAAACATCAGTGGTGAGAGAGAATCATCAATTGGCCAGGCTACAGGTACACATTTTAGATTGGTGATGGAGAGATGAGGTAGGACTCATCTGATAACTTCTATCTTCTCAATGAAGTATGAGCAAAATGAAGTGTTTAGATTGGGTGGAAATGGTATTAAAGGTTTAAGGAAAGAAGAGAAGCTACAAAATCGTAATTTAGAAGAGTGGAGACTAGAATTTGTTAGAAATATCTGTTTTCCACATTGGTTCACTAGGGGAACATGTAGAAACCTGAACTCCTACTTCACTTCAGTTTCATCATTTATAAAGTGAGAAGAATATTGTCTACTTGCAGGATTGTAGTTAAGAATTAGAGATGATATATATAAATTACTAGCCCATAATTGGAGATTATTATTAGTATACTAAATGTTATTCTTTTGTCCCAAGAATAAAAAAGCCTTGCTTCTACACTGTCTTTTTAATAGAGAAGGTTAACTTCTGAAATTTTATGTCTAACAAATATTTCTTTTTTTCTTTCTTACAACTTTAATGCTCTACAAAGTTTCTAAGTTTCTTGTGCATTACTTTGGTTGGAATATATCTTTCTGAATGATATTTCTAAAATTTTAGATTATATAATGTTTTTAGAACCTTGATGTTGTAATCCCTGAGAAAGAATAGACTTCAAATAGAATATTTATTTCCTTATGAGACTTTATTCTTATTACGTAGACAAAATGATAATTAATGATATATTTTTTATTTTTTTACATATCTTTATTGATTTCAGAGAGGAAGGGAGAGGAAGAGAGAGACAGAAACATCAATGATGAGAGAGGATCATTGACCAGCTGCCTTCTGCACTCCCCACGCTGGGGATCGAGCCCACAACCCAGGCATGTGCCCTTGACCGGAATCAGACCCGGGACCCTTTAGTCCGAGGGCGATGCTTTATCCACTTGAGCCAAACCGGCTAGGGCTTAATGATATATTTTTTAAAGTCCAAATAATAACCTTGCAGAAAAAAACAAGGAGTAAAAAAAGTTAATACATAACTTGAAAGGGATTTTTGAAAACAATATTATCCATTTTCTCTTTGTCTACTAACATGTTTCTGAAGACTACAATATTTTGTAATAAAGCATTATATCAATTTTAGTAACTAATACTAAGAAATGCTACTCATACAACCTTAGTGTCAACCTGATTTTATTTCCACATTAGACTAGCTATGTCCATACATGGTATTCTCTAAAAGAATATGGAAACTACCAAATCAATGTTCAATATGTAAAAGAGAAATATGAAATATTGACATAGGGAATCTTATTCAATATCTTCTTCCATGTTTGTCTGCTCTAGGGCATGTATCTCTCTTTCAGGTAGTAACCCATATTCGTTTAGGAAAGACTCCACATCCCCAGCAAAAAATTCTTCAGCAAACTGTTCAGCAACACTAATAAAATTGCTTATGAGTTCCCCACCCTTGTAGACGAGCAGTGTGGGGAGTACATCAGAGGAAAAGCGGTCCTCGGCACCTGTATTAGAAGCTTTTATTTTACAAAACTTGACCATAGGGTATTCGGCTGCAAGGCATGTTAGGCTACTGTTTAGAGCATCACAGCCTTTAATGCCCTCTTCATAAATGTGAACAACGATGGTGGTGATTTTCTTCTCCTTTTCAATGGTCTCCAGGAATTGCTCCCCAGTTTCCAGCTCGTACACAAACCCATATCTAGGCCCAAAACTCAGCTTCTGATGCATATCCTGCATACACTGTCTACGGTATTTACGAAGGCAAGTTTCATCTTCTTTGTCTTGGTGGATTAGTTCATATTCTTGAATGCTCATCTGGGAATACATAAAAAGAATTATAGAAACCATTCAGCCAGACATTCAATTCTTTAGACACACCAAACCCATCCTCACTCAGAGAGTTTGCATTTGCTATCCCCCCACAGCCCCAATGTGACCTTCTCCTTTACCTTATTCAAGCTTTTGTTCAAATGTCACCTTCTTTGATTACTCTACCTAAAAGAATCCCTGCCCCAAGCTTTCTATTCCATATATGGGTTTAGTTTTCCTTCATAGCAATAAACACTATGTGATATTGAATTAAATATTTATTTGTTGAAGTGTTTAATATTAATAATTGTTTTTCTAACTGATACATTCTGTGAGGGCAGGAATTTTGTCTCACTCACTATTCAATATCTGCTATAATGTCTGACACAAAGTAGGGGCTCAGTAATTATTTCATGACATAAATGCATACATAAGTATTGCTGAGTATAGATGAGCCATGAGATGATCACAGTCTCAGTCAGAAATGTGCCGCTTAACTGCCCATCACTTCAGGTGAGAAGAAAAACTCACAAACAAACCAGCAAGGTCTACTCTGGAGTGACTTTCACACACACACACACACACACACACACTTAAATGTGTCCTCAACAAATGCCTTTGGACATTAGTGTCTCCTCCACGAAAGTTGTTAAAAAGGTTATATCTTATCACTTACTGATTTTTTTTGGATATGTAGACTAAGATTCAAGACAGCTTTACTACTATTTAGAGTTCATCAGATTAGCCAGGAGGTTCCTGCTATACCAGCATCAGCATCCCCTGAGAAGTGCTGGGAAATGCAAATTTTTGGGCACCACCCCAGATCTATCAAATCAGAACCTGTAAGGGTGAGACTGGGTGAGCCATATAGAAACAAGCCCTCTAGGCAATTCTTATCCACTGGTTTAGGCTAAAGCAAGAAATGGCTTTTCATCTTCCAATGCAGCTACTTATCACTACAGATGGAATATAAAATTATTTGCAGAACCTTTCTTAAGAGCTACACTATTATCAACTTATTCAACAGAATGTTAAAAACACATCCCCCACAACCACCCTTTTTTTTTTAAAAAAAAAAAAAAGAAGGCAGAAGTAGAAGAAGAAAGGGTACAAAGGAACAATAAAGGGTCTAAAGAGCTGTGGAGCAGCCAAGAACCATGGAAGGTGAACAGTTCCCAAGGGGATCAATCGGCCTTCTCACCAGTAGCCTCTCAAACAGCAACTGCTGACAGTATTTCAAGTAGACAATTGAGAAGGCAAGAAAGTGGGGTTTAAGAAAAATCTATATCTAAGGCAATTTACATAGATTATTTTACTTAATCCTCACAACAAACCTATGAGGTAGCTGTTAATACATAATTTTACAGAAGATACTGAGGTTCAGGTTAAGTGGTTGACACTCAACCACTGAGCCATGCTGGCAGGGCTAATTTGTTTTAAACCTAAAAATTGTTAAATGTGTTGTATAATTTTTAAGTTGCTACTATAATTATGTTAATTTAAACAAACTAAACCACACAAATACTGACTTAAACATTTGAGCATTTTTATGAGAACTTGTTCCATTCACATATTCAAGCATATAGATATTTAATGATTAGACACATTGCTAAAGCTTAACCTTAAGTACAGCTTTAACAATGATAATATCTCATGTTTGTGTAACATTTTACATATTTCAAAACACTTTTACACTTACTTTCTCTTCACATCCCTGTAAAGCAAGTGGAGAAGATGTTACAGTTCCTAAGATGGGAAAATTGTCTCTCCCACATTACATAATGACTCAGTGAAGGAACCAAAACCAACATCTTAGACTTTTACAGTGGCCAGAAGCCTGGAAGCAAATATATTTCTGAAGCACTGTCTGTTGAGAGTCAATATACAACAACTCGAATATACTAGTTTGAAGAGAATCCACTAAAGTGAGTCTTCCCACAGTGAAAATCACTTTATGGTTTTTAAAATTAATATTGTTGTTGCCTGGCAGGTATGGCTCAGTAGTTGAGCGTCGACCTGTGAACCAGGAGCTCATGGTTTGATTCCTGGTTGGGTACATGCCTGGGTTGTAGGTTCGATCCCCATTGTGGGGCATGCAGGAGGCAGCCCATCAATGATTCTCCCTCGTCATTGATGTTTCTGTCTCACTCTCCCTCCCCTTTCCTCTCTAAAAAAACAATAAAAATAAATTGAAAATATTGTTGTTATATAAATTAATACATGCTAATGGTAAAGATTCAAAAATAAATGATAACCTAAAGGCAGAAAGTAATGTCACTACTCTGATACTCTGGGATAATCTCCATTAACATCATAGAGATCATCTTGTAATGTATCTTTTCATGCACATAGACATACACCTTATATAACAAGTACATAAGTAAGCTGAAAAAAACAGTGCTGTAAAAAACCATGACTCATGTTTACACACTGTAAATTATTTATTGATTTTTCCTTAGCTTACCTTTCTGCTGAATCTTTCCTTTGAGTCTCTGTCATCCCTAGTCTGAGGAGAAGACATTTGTCTGAGAATCTCCTTCTTGCTCGGTGGGACTGAGTCGTTATCTTTGCTCTCTAATTTAAACTTTCTCCAATCATGTATTACTCCTTTGGGTCCTGAATTACAATTAAAAATCAACTGTTTCCCTTTTTATTTTCAAAAGGACTTCATACATTGACATTTGTGTGTCACCATGGGAATAGACTTGTCATGTTCTGAATCAGAAACGAACATCTTGTTTGGGCTAGAAATTTCAGACTACCATCCTCATAAAAATGTTTTCTCCACATTAATCCTGTTAAATAGGTTTTGGCTAAGAATCTTTCTGAAACATCTGCATTGATGAAAATGCAAATCGTGGACTTTGAACTATTGTCAAAATTTGGGGGTAAAGATATTAAAAATTTAGAGTGTAGAGAGGAAATTAGAATTTTAGAAAAACAGCATTTTTATTACATAACAGAGGTGCTTCAGCAATAAACTAAAATTGGCACCACACCATAACAAAGGAAACTAGGATTATTGGAGAAACAAATTAAAATATATCAAGATCCAAAATAACAATAGCACGTAAAAGAAAACCAGTGAGAGGGAGGCCTAACCTCAATAAAAATCATTATATGATCATCTAATTCCTCCTAAGATTCTAAAAATCTTTTACAAATATAGAAAGGATAGGATTTGCATATTTATATCAAGGGTGATCCAACAGTTGCCCTGATAAATAATAACAGTGTTTGGAAGAAGGTCTAAATTCTTGAAAATATGCAGTTTTACATATTCTTCACGAAAGGTTAGCCATATCCATATCTTTAATATTGTGTTATATATGAGAACATATTTTCTTTTGCCACATATTTTCTAAGAATTGTTATTTATATAATTTTAATATAAATTTATTTATAGTGTGAGGGCAAAAATAGATTTACAGTTGTGAGGACATGAAACAGTGTATTCTCGTATTATTATTTATTAACGCGAGGCCCAGTGCATGAATTTGTGCACAAGTAGGGTCTCTCAGCCTGGCCTGCAGGGATCGGCTGAAACTGGCAGTCCTACATCCCCCGAGGGATGTAGTAGTGTGTGAAGCGGCAGGCATCTGGAGAGGAGCCCGAGCCCGGGGTTGGGCACCATGCTGCTCCCACTCATCCTGGCCCCGCTGTGTCTGCTGCTGCTGCTTGGTGTTGCTTCGGAGGTGGGAGAGGCTCGCATCTCTGCAGCTGCTCTCACCAGCCTTGAGCCTGGCGTCTGGCACCCGTCGGTCAGCTGAGTGGCGCTCCTGCTGTGGGAGTGCACTGACCACCAGGTGGCAGCTCCTGGGTTGAGCATCTGTCCCCGGTGGTCACTGCATGTCATAGCAACCGGTCAAACGGTCCACCAGTTGATCGGTCAACCAGTCGCTTAGGGTTTTATATATATAGATTATTTTCCGTATGAACAACTGTAAACCTACTTTTGCCCACCTTTGCATTCATTATATTTAGGCAATTAATGTTTTTTGTTTACTTGTGTCATCTTTGTCTTCCAGGTATGTTCTACATATACAAAATATGAACATTTATAGCATGTGTTTATCCTATATAATAAAAGGCTAATATGCAAATTGACTGAAT
This sequence comes from Myotis brandtii, assembly GCF_000412655.1. Lineage (NCBI taxonomy): Eukaryota > Metazoa > Chordata > Mammalia > Chiroptera > Vespertilionidae > Myotis > Myotis brandtii. Next base: position 561,115 of record NW_005360273.1, on the reverse strand, counting down.
AGCAGAACAACCGGTTGCTACAATGCACACTGACCACCAGGGGGCAGACGCTCAATGCAGGAGCTGCCCCTTGGTGGTCAGTGCGCTCCCACAGGGGCAGGGCCGCTCAGCCAGAAGCCAGGCTCTGCAGCAGCGCTAAGGGAGCGGGCCTAAGCTGTCAGTAGGACATCCCCCAAGGGCTCGCGGACTGTGAGAGGGTGCAGGCCGGGCTGAGAGAACCCCCGAGTGCACAAATTTCATGCATTGGGCCTCTAGTATGTATATAAAAAAATCATTTTTCAACTTGTTTAAAAAAATGGTAGTATATTATACATACTTTCCCTTCCTTGTTTTTTTACCTCATAATATATCTCAGAGATATTTTTCACATACATACATACAGAGATGCTTCCTTTTTTTAAAAACTGGAGTAATGGTATTTCATTGTATAAGTATTAATTTACTTAAGCAGTTTCTTTTTGATGTACATTGTTGCTTCCACATTTTTTTCTGACAATCTTGTCAGGTTTTTTTGGAGAAATATTGATTTAAGAATGTTTTATCATTATCTTTACTTTTTACAGAGTAACAAATTTAAAAACTTAATTTATTTATTTATCTTTTGGTCTATTATTGTTTACAATTGCAAAGAAAGTCCGAAAGTCCATAGTGGGGGGTATCAGGAGAGAGGATAGTGGCTCAATTTTAGTGTACATATGAGAGCTGGCAGCAAGAAATCCTCAATAACTAGTGTTTCAAATTAAAATTCTCATTTCTTAACTTCTAAGTAAAACTTTTTTTGAAGTACTTGATCTCACATTAATGTACCCACTCAATTATTTTTAGATGATTCCATCAGACCACTCAAAGGTATAACAAATTCCATACTGAATAGTGGCAATAAGAACATTGGAGATCTTTAGGTTTAATTTTAATTTAATAATTAGTTTTCTTCCTATTGCTTTGCTTACCTGTATGTGTTGCCTGTCCTTCAAAGTCTTCTTCCAAACTTGGGTTTTTGGCTTCTTCCATTTTAAAGATTAGATTTGATATAATCTATATGATGAGCAAAGAAGTAATGCTAGATCAGAAATAAATAGATAAATACATAAATATTCCTCTACTGTCAGGTTCCATGGAGGCTAAGAATTATCCCAAGTGATAAAGTCTTTAAAATGTTTCTATCTGCTTGTAAAAGGACATTAATATCTGTATTGTTACAGATATTTGGACCTAAGGATTTTATATAATTCGTAGTATGTCTTTTACTTTAAAAGCCTTCAGTTTTGGTCTATGCACTCAGTGAACATTATTTTTTTAACATTTTTTTTATTGATTTCAGAGAGGAAGGGAGAGGGAGAGAGAGATAGAAACATCAATGATAAGAAAGAATCATTGATTGGCTGCCTCCTGCACAACCCCTACCAGGGATTGAGCTCGCAACCCGGGGCATGTGCCCTGACTGGGAATCGAACTGTGACCTGCTGGTCCCCATAGGTGGACACTCAACCACGAGCCACATCAGCCTGGCTCAGTGAACATTATTTATTATTGATTTTCTTTCTTTATTATTGTTTATTACCAAATTTGTAAAATTATATCTCAATATTTTATATAATAAAAACATTTTAATTCATAATAATTATTACTATGAACATTTACTATGTACCAGGCATTGTTTCATTCATTTTAAGTGTCAAAAATCACTTAATTTTCACACAGACGTATGTGGCTGGGCTAGTTATTAATGCCACTTTACAACTGAGGAAGCTGAAGGATGGAATTTAAGTTACTTGCCATTTTTTCTCAATATAGTTTGACAAATTCAACTTCTAAATTGGCATTAAAGAATGATGATCTAAGGTACAGTGCTATTCAAAACCTCACATCATAACATCTCTCCGTTCCAGAGCAAGTTCTGGGATATTACCCAGTAAGCAAGTGAAAACCAGTAATTATACCTATAGATTTTGAAAAACTGTAAGATACATCACAAAATCTAACAAAAGCACATGGAGTTTATTCACAGGAAATCTCTTGTTGTGCTCATGTAGAATCTATTTATTCTTAGTTCACACTCAAATCCAACCTATTTGCTTATTTATCTTTCCATTTTCTGGAAAACTCTATTATACATACTAACACATTCCCTAAGGGGTCCATATAGTTGTGATTTTCTTGAAGTTTTCAAGTCCTGGAAGATATATATTAACAGAAAATACTAGTACACTATTTTTTCACCCTTATTTCTTCTACCTTTTCCCTTTGCCTCTTTCAAAGTCAGTTTTAATCTATGATCCCCCTCCAAAAGTATTTTTATTGGTTTATACTTCAGCCTTGGACTTGGTCTATTTGGTGCTTTCCCAAGGAACAGAATGGTAAACAGAACTCTTTGTTTTGATTAATTTTTTGCTTTCAGTTCTGCTCCCAACGTTTGGACTGGTCTCATAATTTTATTGTTTCCCTTTGCATCTGGAGATGCAAAAACCCCAGAGTGAGTTGATTACACTGAGGTCAAAGATCTTTGCCAATTTAATTTTATTTACTTGAACAGAAAAGGCTTTTAAGAGAAGGCTGTCAAGGGAATACCCATCCATTCTTCAATATATATGTAACTTTAAGTGTAATAAAGAATACTAAATTAACTTTGAATGGATTTAGTAATGAAAAAGAATAAAGGAAAATGGAAATCCGGGAAAATGGAAATAAGTAAATCTTGTTGGACAAAAGAAGCTACTTAACGACTACAATTATTTAAAAATAATTTTTGCATCTAAGAAAAATGAATATTATTGTTTTGCTTCAAAAGAACACTACAAAGCAAAGTAATGGAAGCTTATTTGACAACTTCAGTAGCTGTTTAGTCCCCAGAAAAGTAGAGACTCAAGCCAGTGTCTTTTATTTCACTATTAGATAGTTAATCTGAGGTAGTTACTATTTGCAATGAATATACATAAGATTTTTTAAAATATAAAAATAAATTTATTTCAAATGTTGAAGAGACATAAGCCTAGCTTGCTTCCTGCCATCCTAGTTGGCAATCTAGTGGAGAAAAAAAAAGTAATTTCATTTTACAAAAAGACTCTTGACAATTTCAAAGAAATCCCTTCACTGAAAAGATAATTCAGTTACTTGGGGGAAACATGATTCCTTGATTATATTAATATACTAGGGGCCCAGTGCACGAATTCATGCACCTTGAAAGGAACTGTGGGCCATGAGGCTATGGTGGGCACAGGGACAGGTCTCGGCCCATCCTCCATGCCCCTGCTCGGCACCTCCTGCTGCAGCCCCTGGTCCCCTGTCTGCTGGCAGACCCACTCCTGCCGCCGCCACTCCCATGTGCTGACAGCGCCCGCCCTGCTCGCACCCGCTGACAGCACGGAGTGATTAGGGCCAGCGCCAGCAGCAGGTGCGAGCGGCAACTGCTACCCCAATCGCCTCTCAGGAGCAGGGAGAGGTGGAGAAGCCCTCAGGGGCGATCAGGACTGGCAGCCGCTGCTTGCACCTGCTGACGGCGCCAAGCATATATAATGCTTTTCCCTATACATACATAACTATGATAAAGTATAAATTAGGCATAGTGAGAGATCAACAAAAATAGCTGATAATAGAATAATTATAACAGTATACTGTAATAACAGTTATGTGAGTGTTTATTTCTGGAATTTTCCATTTAATATTTTCAGATTGTTACATTTGAGGATAGATAATCAACATCTGAATTCTTAGGACTACAACTCATTCTATAGCACTTGGCTTTGACTTCTGTAAAGAATTACCTAAATTATGTAGATGCTGGCCACTATGTCTGTGTTCTGGGTTCTGACACAGACTGCCTTTTCCTCAATTTCTACTAGTCAAGCTTTGGTGACTCTGTATTTCTCAGGGTCCCCTTTGATCCTTTAAGAATTATTATTGGGGAAAGGAGGCTCACCTAGGATTAACTAGTTGATTTTTGGATTCTTTTCTAGTTCTTTCCTTGCTCCCGCACCCACATTTGGATGCTGCAGAGGAGACTACAAAAATATGGGCCAAGAAGCCCCTGCATGTCAGGTAATACAAATGCCAGTTATTTCCTTGGCTAGTGTCAGGGTTGTTCTGATGTCCTAGTAATAGTTTCAATAACTATTATTTTCTGTTGAGAAATAAAAGGCATGGATGCCAGGGGAAAGAAGGCTCAATAGAAGTATGCTGTTTCATTTAGTAGGCTGAGGTTTAGATAAAAGTATCTTCATTCCATTTTTTAAAAAAATTGTAATTATGCCCTGCCAGCGTGGCTCAGTGATTGAATGTCGACCTATGAACCAGGAGGTCTTGATTCAATTCTCAGTCAGGGCACATGCCCGGGTTGCGGGTTCAATCTCCAGTGTGGGGCATGCAGGAGGCAGCCTATCAATGATTCTCATCATTGATGTTTCTATCTCTCTCTCCCTCTCCCTTCCTCTCTGAGATCAATAAAATATATATAAAAATTGTAATGAAAAGTTTTAGATGGTATACTAATACTAGTTTCCCTAAGTACAGAGTAAAAAGATTAAACAACCAAACGTTAAAATTATCCTCTACCTAAGACATGCATGGCTTCTTTCCACAGACATAAAAAATAAAGAAAACATTGAAATAGCTCTAATGTGAAGTTTTCAAAGTAAGGATTTTTTGTTGTGCAATTTAAAACAAATACTCTTCCTTCTCCCTTATACATGAATTCACGTGTTTCCTTTCGGAAACAGATAAGCAGTTGTTTCAGAGAAAGCGCTGTACTGAACATGACAATATTGTATCTGAACATGACTAGCCATGAATAGAAATAACTTGACTGGGAATCCAGTACTGAAGGGCTTGATTAAAATAATTTTTAACTCAACTAGAGTGGAATTTAGCAAGTTATCTTTAAGGCCTACCTGAAACCAAGCAAGACTGCCAGGTGGGAAAATCTGTAGAAATCCTGCTTCACCTGCACTTTGATAGAAACCTAGATTCTGTCTTGATCTGTGCTCCGTAAGGTATCACACGCTCTGTGCCCACCTTTGCAGGGCTCCATGTCTCCCTTTCTCTGTCTCTAACCATGCATCTCCGGAAGTCTCTGCTCTCCTGCCTTTTCCAAGGTGACTGTGAGCTAATCCGATCAACTAAGCCAGGCCAATGTTCTCACCAACGCTGACATATTAGTGTCAGATGTTTTAACCCCTGCCAGGACTGTCCTCCCAATGTCACATTGGACTCCTATAGAAAACAGTTCAGCCATTTCTTTCTTATTAAAAAATGATTAGGAGTGGGAATTTTACATCGAATATGTCTGACAGCAGCACCATGTCTGATCATGGGAATCATCACTAGGCAAGTGGAGACCTCCATTAGCTCTCAAATCATAAATGCAGCTCTAATGAGTTTACCCAAGCCATACTTCTCCCCCGAGGAGGACCTAAGCTTCTTGTGGCAGGAGCCATGCGTTACAAATGCTTCCTAGGGACAGCAAAGCATAATGCTGAACATACAGGGTGGGGCAAAAGTAGGTTACAGTTGTTCGGGTGGAAAATAATACAATAATTAATAATAAATAAAATAGTAAGTAATTCCAGAATACACTCTGTTTTGCATACTCACAAATGTAAACCTACTTTTGTCCCACCTTGTATAAGCGCATAAACACTTGGGTTCAAATCTAGCTCTGCTAGTTACTGGCTCTGTGACTGAGCAAATCTCTAAAACTCTCTGTGCTTTGATTTTCTTATCTGTAAATTGGAGTAATAATAGTATCTACTTCAAAAGGCTGTATGAGGATTAAATGATGTAAAACATATTATGTAAAATGTATAGTACTTAGTAGTAGGAACCTAACAGGTATTGAATAAAAATGATAAGTAAATAATTGAAAATTTGAAATAGTAAAACCAAATATTTAAAATCATAATAGCTGTAGTCAGATTAATACAAATTTTATTTCGGAATCAATACATATATGTATTGATTATGCCTAATTATCTCCCCCACCTAAAATATGTGTATATGCATGTGTGTGTTGTACATAGAAAGCAGAAATGTCAGGATCTTGCAGGGAATTCAGAGCACATGCATTGTTTTGAATATCTCTATATCTCATATATACATTATTCCAGCACATATGGTTTGAATTCCATTATAGACATTATTGTGAATGGTTCATATATATTTTGACAAGTTATGTAAAACCAAATCCAGTTCATAAACATAATATTTAGGCAAAGAATCACCATGATGAGTTAGATTATCTCTAAAAAATTTGCTGGCTTTTAATGTTAGGTGATTCTAAGTAGCATGTATAGTAGTAAAAAATATGTTTTTAAAATGGATACTATAGTTAAAGCTATTTTTGCAGTTAATAAAAACAATGAGAAAATATTACTTCATTTTCATGATGGAAACTGTAAAATTTATTGTATTAATAATCACCTCACCCTAGCCAGTTTGGCTCAGTGGATAGAGTGTCGGCCTGCGAACTGAAGGGTCCCGGGTTTGATTCTGGTCAAGGGCACAAGCCCAGGATGTGGGTTCGATTCCCAGTGTGGGGCATATAGGAGGCAGGAGGCAGCCGATCCATGATTCTCTCTCATCATGGATGTTTCTATCTCTCTCTCCCTCTTTCTTCCTCTCTCTGAAATCAATGAAAAATATATTAAAAAATAATCACCTCTATGCATGCATTATAGCAGCAAAATGAAACCAACTGAAAGAAATATTTCACCTAATTTAACAAATATCAACAAACTTCCTGTGCTCTTTTCGTTTAAAAACATCATTTCTGTTTCATTAAATCTTTTTTTTTTTATCTAGTCCCCTTGCCACAGGGATTTATTCTTGATCCTGTTCTGTTTGTACTCTTTATTTTTTTTTATTTTGTTTTATTGCTTAAAGTATTACAAAGAGTATTATATATGTCTCCTTTTTTCCCCCTTCTTGACATTGCCCCGGCTTCCCCTATCTCCCAGTGTCTGATGTCCATTGGTTATGCTTATATGCATGTTTCATTAAATCTTGAAGTAACCTTCTGAAGCAAATACCTGTATTATTATGCCCACTTTAAAGGTTAAAACAAAACAAAACAACAAAAAAATGTAATATTAAGGAAAAAGCCCGAGAACATACAACTCATTGAGTGTTTGGTTCAGAGATCTGAGTCCTTTAGTGTTGAATGTAATATTCCCTCTTACAACCCGGGAGTCAAACCTTCAAATATAAAGTGCAAGAAATCATCACTTCTTTCCTTCAGTTCTCCTTTCACTCAAAGGGAGGAATGAAGAATTTAAAATTTTAAAGCTACTTCTCTATGTGTGGTTTTATTTCAACTTTCATGAATTATCAGACTGAAAATTGCGTGTTTATCCTGAATTTACATTAGTGAAGATGTCTGGTACAAATAAATCACTTTAAGAAGGAAAGAAACACATTATTTAATTGTCTTTATAGTAAATTATTGCTTAATGTTACTTGCAATATTTTAAAAGAACACACAATAATACACAAACAGTAAAATCATTATTCTTTCCCTGAAGGTAAATTTTTAGAAATTACCAAGAAGACTATCTGTGACTCACAGTTTGGTTCTCTGTGCCTGGGGTCCTTGATTATGTTCAGTGGATAGGAATCCCTGGGGACAGAACTCCTCTTGACCTTGGACAGGTTTAAGCTCAGATTTAAAATCCCTGGATATTGATGACCCTTGCAGAAATAGCTCTGAATAGGTAATAGGATTGACGTAAGAGAATTAACAAGCCTATTCATTAATAGTAAGGCAAAAACAGGCAAATAAATTGAAAAAAGAGCTTCAAGTCCTGTGGTAAATGCAATCTTCGTTTACTTAGTGTATGTTTGAGAAAAAAATACTTCTCTTTTCAGCATGGACTGATCTATTCTTGCCATTTCTGAAAGAAAAAAATTAGTTTTTTTGATTAAGAAATTTTTCTTGATTTAACTATAATAACTATCCTTCTCAACAACATTTGGCATGGTACATTTTCCCTCTAAAGTTCAAACAACTACCTTCTTCTCTTTTTTTTGGTGCCTCGAAATGTCTCATATTAAAATTTCTGCCGATCCTTATTTTTGTTTGTTTGGTTTGGGGGAAAATCCTGGAAAGTTTGGATACCATCTTTAGCACTGTTGATGACCTCTGCTTTATTGTATCTTTTTTAGTCCTTGTTTGTTCCATTATGTTGCTCATTTCACTTTTCTTCCATGAACTTTTATTCAACAATTTATTGACTACCTACCCTTTGCTTGGGGAAACTTACCAAAACTTATTGCAGTCTTCAGAAATTAGACTTTTGCACTGAGATGGTGGGTCAAGGCTATCCCATAGAATGACTATTCTGTGAAGTAAGAATAGTAAGCTTATAGTTTACAGGATGTGTTGAATGGTTGAGAGATAGAAATTACATGAGTGCTTAGTTTTGCCAAATAGAAACACAGAAAGGAAAAGCCAAGAAACCAATAAGATTGGCTATCTACTAGGAATGAATAGAAATAAAGGATTGGGGATGAGGAAGTGACTTCTTTCTAAGTGTAATTTTTGTACAGTTTGACTTTTGTAATGATGATAACATTTTACACAAACTAAACCCACAAAGTAGTGTATAGCCAGTAAGAATGGGGGGCCTTTAAAATGGAATACAAAAAGAAGCAAGGGAAACTAAATATTTTAAATGAAAAATACAACTACATTGAAGGAGAGGGGGGGCAATGAGCCCAAGTAACTTTTAAATACACTATTTTGAAAACTTAACTTTAGAATAATGACCAAAAGAATTGTACACAAATATTGAACTCTAGTCAGTAGGATTGTGTTTTGCAGTGCTGCAAGTTAGCATTCTGTTATCTACTTGTGTGGCATCCTCATGAGATTTACATATGTAACGTTATTTATAATAGCCAAGATTGAAGCAGCCCAAGTGCCCATCAGTAGATGAGTGGATAAAATAGTTATGAGATATTTATACAATGGAATACTACTCAGTCATAAAAAGAAGGAAATTTTACCTTTTGTGACAGTATGGATGGACCTGGAGAGTATTAAGCTAAGTGAAATAAGCCAGTCAGAGAAAGACAAGTGCCATATGATTTCACTTAGATGTGAAATCTAATCAACAAAATAAACAAACAAAGTAGAAACAGACTCAAACATACAGAGAACAGACTGACGGATGTCAGAGTTGAGGAATTGTGTGAAAAAGGTTAAGGGATTAAGAGAAAAAATATGTAGACCCAAACAACTGTATTGTGATTACCAGAGGGAAAGGGAGATGGGGGCAGGAAGAAGAGGGTAAAGGGAGGATAAATGGTGATGAAAAAAGACTTAACTTTTGATGGTGAACACACAATACAATATAGAGATGATGTAGTATAGAATTGTACACTTGAAACCTATATAATTTTATTAATGTCACCCCAATAAGTTCAATAGAAATTATAAAATACATACAATCACTCAAAAAAGAGAATAAAGTAACATTAGTAAATATTCTTTTCTAAAAATAAATTCTGTATTTAGTGTCTACTTCTGTAAGAACTAAAAGGAACAGGCTGCCAGACCTCTGAGTATAGCAGTATTCCTGGCAGGAAGCACAGCTTTAATTACACATAAAGCTCTTCCCGTCATCTATTTTTTCTTCAAGTGTTTTAAAAACCAACCTTTATACATGAGTAACCAATCAAGGCCTGGGTCTTTCTTTCTTTCTTCCTTTCTCCCTTTTTTCTTTCTTCCTCCCTTTTTCCTTCCTTTCTCTCTCTCTCTCTCTCTCTCTTTCTGCCTTAAACTAGTATGTTTTAAGAACTATCATGGTAACATTTCATTCATGTGAGAATTTGAAGTGGATGCTAAAACTATTGTGTGACAGTTTAATGAAAAGCAGGATATCTACAGTCTCAGAGTACCTCCCCACAATTTACGTGTTACAAAGAGAAAAGTAAGAAGTTAAGAAATCTGTGAAAACTTCCTATTAGAGTCATTAGTTAACATCATCAGGAATGAGATTAACTGACATTGTGTGTGTTTGATGCTGAGAAAGACCCAGCATCACGCTTGTGGAATTCTAACAAAAAATGCATAGTCTAGATTTACTCATGAGAAAATATCAGACAAAACTGAAATTGAGAGACATCTACAAAGTACCTGGCTTGTCCTGAGGAGGTTGTGAAAGACAGAGAATGAACAACTGTTTCAGATCAAAGGAGATTAAAGAGATATGGCGGCTGAATGAAATATGTGATCCTGGATTATAGGATCCTGGATTACAATAACTCTTGGCTCTGTTCCTGGACATTAGGAAGACAATTGGTGAAATTTGAATAAGCTCTGTAGATATGATAATAGTATTATATTGATATTAGCCCTCTGTTATTTCTAACTATACTGTGGTTATAATAGAGAATGTTTTTGTTCTTTTCAGGAAATACACATTGAAGTAGTTTAAGGTTATCCAACACATCAAACACTAGGTGTATAATAGTTCAGTGAACAGATTTGATTCAAGCCTTTGAATGTGTTACTAAGAAACATTAATCTTTTGTACCCAATTACTCCAAATTCATGGACTAGCCCATAGTGTAGTTTGTGTAACTCTGATGTACAAATCAACCACATAGCAGTGGACAGATAATTCTGATCGGACTCTAACAGAATTAGCAATGAAATCAGAAAGCAATAGAATCTTTTAGGAATTAGATAATCAAAATAACAGCATGGGGCCCTCGCCAGTTTGACTTGATTCTGGTTGCAGGCTCCTCCCTGGCCCAGGCCCTGGTCCGGGCTCGTGCAGGAGGCAACCAGTCCATGTGTTTCTCTCACATCAATGTTTCTCACTGTCTTTCCCTCTCTCTTTCACTCTCCTTAAAAATCAATGGAAGAATATCCTCAAGTGAGAATTAATGAAAAACAAACAAACAAACAAAAAACAAAAAAGAAAGATAACAGCATTGGGATAAAATGAAGAGAATTTGTTTCAGCTTCTTGTTCAATTAGCCTGTTCCTCAATTTTAGATAATGAGGATAAAGATATCACAACCAAATATCTTCAAACTTACTTTCTAATAATTCTGATTAAGGACAAACAATGTGTGTAAAAAATACACACTCTGTTAAATTCTGTAACGTTTAAATTTTAAATAATTTCAAACCTAAAGGTTGCAAGAAGAGCACAAGGAACTTTGATATATCTTCCCAAGATTCCCAAATTGTTAACATTTTATCACATTTGTTTAATTCTCTTTCTCTCTTGTCCTATTCTGTTTTTTTTTCTGGGAAAGTCATTTTTTTCTTTTTTAAAAAAAATTGAATTAATTTGGGTGACATTGGTTAATAAAATTATGTGGGTTTCAAGTGTATAGTTAATTCTATAATATATCTTTTGTATATTGTATTGTGTGTTCATCACCCCAAGTCAAATCTCCTTCCAACATCGTAAATCCTAGGTGTGCTTGAAATTACTTCAAAATAAAAAGCCATTAAAAGAGTGAATAGTTTCTACTTCTTTTTGCTTGCTTAAATAGCATAAGGTAGTGGTTAAGAGCATTGTTTTTAGCGTAAGAGATGCCCAAGTTCAAGCCCTGGCTCTTTTGTTTACTGTTGTGATAATCCTCTCTGAGCTTCGGTTTTCTTATGTTGAATGATAGGAATACTGACGTTAGGGATTCAGTGTGAGAATTTAATGTACGTTAACTATTTCACACCACTAACTGTCACACACTAAGCAGGCAATATTCTATTATTATTTTTGTTTCCTCTGTTTCTCTCATTTTTATATATCCTGTCTCTTCTCCTGATGTAATTCAAATAATTTGTGTTTACTTTTAAAACTTTAGCCTTTCTTTTTACTACAGGATGTTGAAGACTCATTTCTGTTCTGGGAAACTAATTTTGCATTCTCAGACATCTATATATCTGGCCTTTAAGGAGTAGAAATACATAGTTAATGAAAGTATTTATGTTTTTTCTCTTTGGGAGTTTTTACCTGAATTTTTCATTTTGCATTTTGAGTCTATAGTTTGCAACCTATTAGTAAAATTTATGTTATTTTTTAGGACCTACACATTGTTAAAAGTCAGATGTTGAAAAATAAGTAGGAGATATACTATTTTGTTGGGTTGGATTATATTTCTTTTAGCTATTTGTTTATTTTTATTCTGGTTTAGAAATATGACCAATATAAAAATAACATGGAAGAGTTATTTTATTAATTAGGTGAATATTTACTTGTTATTACCTTTGTAATAGATAGTTGGCTTACTAGGAGTTACATTTGATTGAACCTCAAATTGCTCCTGAAAAACCGGTGGGAAAAGGGCTTGTCAGTAATGTTGCAGATATTGTATTATGTTAAACACTCCACCCAGAAAAGGTGAATCCTCTGTATTAGTGAAAATACTACTCATAAAGTAAGAATTTGTAGTTCAACTCTCTGAAACCGAGCAGACATTAAATGTAAGTGTGAGTCTACAAAGAACTCAGCTACTTATATCATAGTAATTTATTAATTGAACTAATAATAGTAAAGCTGCTCAGTGGTATTTTATCCTTGATTATACATTTCTCCTCCTTCCTCCTTCACTTCTTTCTCCATCTTCATTTAAGCTAAATTATATAACAGTTGTTTAATTGAGACAACATGTGTAGTGACCAATTGATAAGGAATATGTTAGATAAGAAAACAGGTTTATTTTTGACCCAGACAAGAATGACAAAACTTAGGTAAACCAGTACATTTGATGCTGTTTTATAATATCTAAACTCAAGGAATAAAGAAAATGTTGACTTGGAAATGATTTATCTGATGTTTTCTTTGTTGTACTTATTTAGAGTTTCTTCACTAGATTATTAGGTCCATGATCAACTCTGTCCCTCAGCGGTGACTTGTAATAGCAGGATCTTCTTATGTATTTGATAAATCAATGCATTTTAGATAAAGTAATCTCAATTATATTTCACTACTAGAGGCCAGGTGCACGAAATTCATGCACAGGTAAGGTCTCTGGGCTTGGCTGGTGATCAGGGCCGATCTTTAGGGTGAACGGTGGGGCGATTGGGGGGCCCCCACTGGCACCCATCTTGGCCAGCCTGGCACTGCCCACTCACCAGCCCTGCCCACCACCACCGCCACCGCTCGCCTTCCTCTGCAGAGCAACTGGGGGGTGTTGGGGACCCCCGCTAGTGCCCGTCTTGGCTGGCTTAGGGCCTGCGGGTTAGGGGCAGCTCCTGTGTTGAGCGTCTGTCCCTTGTTGGTCAGTGCAACTGGTCATTCTGCCGTTTGGTCAATTTGCATATTAGGCTTTTATTATATAGGATAATGGAGAACTTGGAATTGATTATTTCTTAAATCATTGGCATATAACTTGCTTATAATCCTCACAATCAATAAATTAATGAATATCAGGAATGGTTCATTATTCAGCCGACTACCAATGTTTTGGAAAAGTATTATCTCCCCTTCTGATTAATGTACCTTGAGTTTATGAATTGATCACAGTGGATTCCATTGCAGGACAGAATAAGTATTATTGGTTAATAGTATAAGAATAACTTTGCAAGGGCTAGATAGAGGACTATTTTTTGACTGACCAAAATGGTGGCTAAAATTAAACTAAAGGCTCAATTCTAACAGCACAACAAAATACATTAATATATACCAATTTTGATATATGTTTGGTTAGGAAAGTTGTATTTCTCCAGCTGGTAAAATAAGAACAACAACAAAAACCAACAAACATTGGTAGAGCTCATAAACCAGAATACAGCATGTTCTTTTTGGATTGCTCCTCTTTCATATACACCCTTCTAGACTGTCTTACTGTTTTGCAATTAAAATAGTTTATTCAAATAAAGCATTTCTGGACAGAATATATGAAAAGAGCATGTAGAGTGACTTGCCTATGATCTTAACTCCCTTTGGAATAGCTCTAGACTTTAATGACTCTAGGTCTGGCCAAAGAATCCGAAATACAAAGCTGAAAATGATGAAAAGTTAGCGGCACAAAAGCATAACACTCCTAAGTATTTAAGGAGAAAAGTGTCTTTTAGTGGGTATCTCTGGTGTTTCAGGATAATCATTTAAGATGCCCGATGAACCAATGAAAATAACTTTGAACTTCATGAATAGCTGAAAGGTTTAAATGAAAGCTTTGTCTCAACTTCAAAATATTGAAGTTGTCAGGACAATTCTCTAATTACCATAATCAGATGCTGGGGCCCTGAAACCACTGTCATGTTAAATTGAACCCTCTGACTTCTCTGTCATCTTTCTGCTTCTTTATGTGGTGGAGAAAGGAGAGTTCAGAGATAGTGATGATAAATCCTGAGTGGGCCCCTACATTGCACACATTTTTATTTCAGGGAGCAGGTCCAACATAAATATTTAAAACTTAAATTCTCCTACAAGGGATGGAATTTTCAAGTGAACAATTATTTACAGGATCATTTTTAAAGTGAAAGCCCAAATCATAAAGAAAGCAACGGTTCACCCAGCTGTGGTGGCCTAGTGGTTGGTTGTCGACCTATGAACCAGGAGGTCATGGTTCGATTCCCGGTCAGGGCACATGCCCGGGTTTCGGGCTTGATCCCCAGTGTGGGGCGTGTAGGGGGTAGCCGATCAGTGATTCTCTCTCATCATTGATGTTTCTGTCTCTCTCTAAAATCAATAAAAATATATTTTTTAAAAAGAGAAAGCAGTGATTGGTATCAAATTAGAAAAAGAGCATCACCATAAAAACAGCAATGCAAATATGTAGATGCAAAGACTGGACAATGTTGCTGCCCTGGGAAAAGCTGAAGTTTTAAAAATACCTTATTTGATGTATTATGGATCTGATCTTTATAGAAAGGAAGATAAAAACGTACCCAGAACACATCACCATACAGTCATATGGTACAAAGTTAGTCTGGCCTTCAGTGATGTCATTGCTGGTTTCAGACCATTCTAGGAAAAGACTCTGTGGATAGATAAACATACATGGAACCTTCTGGTTTATGGTATTGGAATTCAGACTACATAAATTATAATTTGTTTATGTCTGCTCTTTGTGTTGAATTAAAAGAAATTGGATTTCCTAGACAATGAGTATTTTGTTTGAGTGAGGTTTTAAAAAGAAGCTAGTATTTATAATGTAATGATTCACACTAAAATGTCCCTTTATAAAAGGGGAAAAAAATCAAAGCAACAGTAGATTACAGATTGAGTGAAACAGACTGAGTGATTAAGAGGTTGGGCTCCACAGTCAGACAGACACACACTTAAATCTTGGCTATGTCACACACAGCAGTGTAATTTTGGGCAAATTACTTAAACTCTTCACATTTTGGTTTCCTCTTTTGACTAATAATACCACCACCAACAAAAATAGCAGCAAAACCAATTTCATAGGTGCTTTATGAAAAACAAAAGAGTTGGTACATATGCACTGCGTTACTGCTCAATGAATAGCGGTTGGTATGATTATGGTTGCTGGATGAACTTTCTGGTTCAGGTTCCAAAGACTCCAGTGCTCTCTTCCCAGCAAGGCAGGGGCAGGTGTGTGTGTGTGTGTGTGTGTGTGTGTGTGTGTGTGTGTGTGTGGCTGGGGGGGGGGGGGCCCTGGGGGGGGGGCC
>NW_005360273.1:544553-544933 GCF_000412655.1 Myotis brandtii | reverse complement strand
GGGTGGCTGGGGGGGGGGTGCACTGTGGGAGATGCCATCAGCATCAAAAGCTTAAGCATGTAAATGTCTTTGTGATGTCATCTATGAGATCATCATAACTTTTACCAAACAATTTTGATAATACATTTATATTTTCTATCTATAGCAGATATACTAAGAAATATCTTATAAATTTATGTTTAAATTTAAAACAATATTTTCTTTTATCTGACTTTCAAGACACTATGAATTTAAATATATTTTTTTATTGATTTTTTACAGAGAGGAAGGGAGAGGGATAGAGAGTTAGAAACATTGATGAAAGAGAACCATCGATCAGCTGCCTCCTGCACACTCCCTACTGGGTATGTGCCCGCAACCAAGGTACATGCACTTGACTG
>NW_005360273.1:540938-543431 GCF_000412655.1 Myotis brandtii | reverse complement strand
GTGGGGTGGCTGGGGGGGGGGTGCACTGTGGGAGATGCCATCAGCATCAAAAGCTTAAGCATGTAAATGTCTTTGTGATGTCATCTATGAGATCATCATAACTTTTACCAAACAATTTTGATAATACATTTATATTTTCTATCTATAGCAGATATACTAAGAAATATCTTATAAATTTATGTTTAAATTTAAAACAATATTTTCTTTTATCTGACTTTCAAGACACTATGAATTTAAATATATTTTTTTATTGATTTTTTACAGAGAGGAAGGGAGAGGGATAGAGAGTTAGAAACATTGATGAAAGAGAACCATCGATCAGCTGCCTCCTGCACACTCCCTACTGGGTATGTGCCCGCAACCAAGGTACATGCACTTGACTGGAATCGAACCTGGGACCCTTGAGTCCGCAGGCCGACGCTCTATCCGCTGAGCCAAACCAGTTAGGGCAAGACACTATGAATTTAAAGCAAGTCTCCTTGACTTAGGATTTTATGATTAGGGAATAAGTTTAAATATACTTTTTATGCTATTCATACCTGAAAAATCAACAAAAAATCCCCACCAAACTTGTTTGAACTCTTACTGTGTTGCAGGTATTGCCTTAGGCATTTTACGTACTTTATTTTCTTTAATCTTCAAAATTGTCTTATGGTACCTGTTAGGCACTAATGTTCTCGATGTTTTCAGTCTTTATCCATATGTCAGCCTTCTCATCTACTGTAGTTTTATTTTGCTTGACTTTAACTATCCAGAGCTATATATTAAAGGCAAAAGCTGTAAATTATGAAAGACTGGTTGCAATCCTGATTGCAGACTAGTGTTGACCTTGGGGAAGCTGCTTTTCTAGATTTTATTACTTCAATTGTAAAATGGGGCTGAGGGTACCTACTTCATAGATTTATTTTGAGGATTAAGTGACTCAGTTAATGTACTGAAAAATGGACATAGAGCCTGGCACTTAATAAGCACTGATTTAGTATATGTGCTGCCGAAGCGAGCACAATAAGCACTGATTTAATGGTAATCATTGCTTTTGATAAACATGCAATGGACTACTGATGGGTAAACAGACACACACACACACACACACACACACACACACACACACACACACACACTGCTAGAGACCATAGGAAATACTGAATTAAGAATCACATGCTTAGAGTCTTAGAGTATTTGGACTTACAATTTAGTGAGAAACCAACATGCATGTGTGAAAGAAGTGCTTCTTTGGGAAAACAAAGAGGGTTTTATTAGGGTATAGGAAATAGTGATAAGTTCTTAGTGTTAGGATATAGCTCAAATGAGAGAAGGTGGTAAAAGTAGTACCTGAACTTGGTTGAGAGACAGCAAATAAATAAATAAATATGTTATTATTTGGAGAAGAGAGTAAAGAGCTTTGTAGGTGCAGGGAACAGCCTGACTAAACCCCCTGAACTATGGTGTACAGTGTTCAAGGAATAGGAATGGTGTGTGGTGTGACTGGAGAATAGAATTTGCAGAGACATCAATTTAGAAAGAAGTCTGATAGGCAGATGTGACCTAGATTATTAAATGCCTTGCTAAGGACTTGTAATCTTGCTGCCATACTGCTTAGAGGACTCTCCATTAGGAATGTGGAAAGTACATTTGGAAAGGGAGGCAGTCAAAACAGTTAAGACAGATGATTTAGTGAAAATTTGATGAATCCCTGGACTAGGACAGTGACGACAAGAATAGAACAGAGGACTGAATGAGGTAGAAACCAAAAGCTTTTGTTAATTAATGGCTGTGGTGGGAGTGGGGATGAAGAAGGGATTAATGATGATGTAAAGTTTTTTGTGTGTGTTTTTTTAAAGATGCAGATTGTGAGTGGTGATGTTGATTCATTTTATTTATTTAGAATATGTTTTTTATTGATTTTAGAGAGAGAGGAAAGGAGAGGGGGAGAGAGAGAGAAACATTGATGCAAGAGAAACATCAACTGCCTGCCTCCTATACCCTCCCTGACCAGATATCAAACCTGAAACCTGGGCATATCCCCTGACCAGGAATTGAACCAGTGACCTTTGGGTGCATGGGACGATGCCCAACCAACTGAGTCACAGCAACCAGGGTGATGTAGAGTTTTAACCAGGTGGTTAGAATGATAGTGATACCGTTCACTGAGAACAAACCCTCATGAAGGAGGATTGGGCACAGTGATGTTTCTGGACATAATGAATATGAAGTATCTTTGGGTGGTTCAAGGTGTTGGGGTCCAGAAAACAAAAAAGGGGGAGAAGAATGTTATATGTTAAATTTTTTAAAAATACAATGCAGAGGGTTGTACAGCAGCCAAAAGGCATCGGGCCTCCTGTACAATAGCCTCTGCCGACTCAGTCTGGTAGGAGGATGCACAAACCAGACAGGAGTTTTACCAGATCTGGTGATGATGTGGGGAAGAGGTTGTGTTTTGTATCTTTCCAGAAGGAGCAGCCTCTGCCTCCCTCCTGGGGACCGTCACCCCTG
>NW_005360273.1:539538-540437 GCF_000412655.1 Myotis brandtii | reverse complement strand
GGATCCCAAGGCAGTTGCTGGGCGTGGAGGCCACGGGGGCATAGTCTACCAAGGAGACAGAACTGAACCTCACATCACCTTGCTTGGCCCCGGCGGATGGCTGGTTAGTCAAAGACGGGTAAGATTCCTCAGGGAGGAACGACCTAAGACAGGCACAGTCGCAGAGGGGCCGGCAGGAGAGAACTTGGGGGTCAACAGAGGTGGGGCACAGATCCTCACCCCCCCAACTATGCAGGGGCTTGAACACTCGCCCCTTCTGAGGGAGGTCTCCTGCCCCCATGGCTGCTTCCCGCTTCCCACGCCCAGCTCAGATCGGGACCCAGATAACAGAAAGACTTGGCCCAGCTCAGATCGGGACCCAGGTAAAGACAGAGACTGGCTGATAGCAACTGCCCTTTCACTGCAACAGGACTTGTTTCCCATTTCTACCTTGGACCACAGGGAAAGGGGCAGCTGAAGGAAAGGGCTGTGTCAGGATGCTGCCTTCTTCCCTTTCTTCTCCCTCTTTTTTCTAAACACTTCCATGTCTTGTAGTTCTTTTGCTTCCTCTTCTTTTTCTCTTTACTACCCTCCATCTCCGCCTCCTCCTCCTCCTCCCTGGTATCATCCATATTGGCTGAGCCAGAGGGCACAGCTGACTCCTCCTCGGACACCGACACCACCATCAAGGGCGGCCCTGATGGACCCTTTGATCCAGCCGTTCAACGTGCTGACACTTTGAGAGCCTGTCGCCAGCAACGCCGCCTGCTAGCCAGATCAATGAAGACAACCAAACCACCGACTTGGGGACAGCTGAAATCCCTTGACTGAAGAGGCCAGCAACCTTCTACAGGAACAAGGCTCTGTGTGCACTCCATCCACTATGTTTATTGCTATGCTCCCTATTATTGCTTGTCAGT
>NW_005360273.1:538630-539408 GCF_000412655.1 Myotis brandtii | reverse complement strand
GAAGAAACATCTGCACAGCATATGTTTCAAGGGACCTGGCGTATATGGCATACTGTTCTTAATATGTTTGCTCCCCTTCTTGGCGCTATGTGTTTTAACCAAGGTCACCTCTCTGAGAAAGGTTGTTTCCCCAGGTGAGGATTTTTCCCTGGAGTTAGGGAGGGAATAAAACCCCTTAACTAAGTGCCAGGCGGGTAATTAATCACTTTAACTACGAACAATCACGCTTAAGCTACATAATCTTTACTACATAATCTTTACTTTAGGATAATCTCCTTCAGTTACTTCGTTGTAGCTTAATAGAACAATAGAGTAACCTTGGAATGGAGATAAGAAACGCCCTAACCTTTCGAATAGAATTGATAGGATTAAAATCAACTGGTATAAATACAGGTGTAACAAGACAATAGACACAGAACTTGGCTGGAGATCCTGGCTAGAGAACCTCGCTATGCTGATCAACTGAATGCTGTCTCCATGTCATTCCTTCTTCGCCAACTCCGTCCACACCTTTGGGAACCCCTGGACCTGCTGGGGTTGGACCCCAACACCAAGGAAATTGGGCCTGGAGCTTAAGGGAAGAGTCAAGTTTGGATATAGAAGAATCCTATCTAATAAAAGACAAAAAGGGTAATTAACCATACCTCCGCTACGCTTCCCATTGGCTAATCAGGGCGATATGCAAATTAACTGCCAACAAAGATGGCAGCCGGCAGCCATGCAGCTGAAGCGAGCAGGAGGCTTGCTTGCTCCAGTGATGGAGGAAGCCAAGGTTCCC
>NW_005360273.1:532581-538590 GCF_000412655.1 Myotis brandtii | reverse complement strand
CCTGATCCGGGACACCCTTCAGGGCAAACCAGCCGGCCCCCACCCATGCACCAGGCCTCTATCCTATATAGTAAAAGGGTAATAGGCAAACTGACCCTAACAGCAGAAAGACTGGGAATGACTAGTCACTATGACACACACTGAGCACCAGGGGCAGATGCTCAATGCAGGAGCTGCCCTCAGGTGGTCCAGGCTGATGGCTGCCAGTACAGCGGTGGTGGTGGGAGCCTCTCCTGCCTCCTCAGCAGCGCTAAGGATGTCTGACTGCAGCTTAGGTCTGCTCCCCACTGGCAAATGGACATCCCCTGAGGGCTGCCGGGCTGCCAGAGGGATGTCTGATTGCCATCTTAGGCCCAATCCCCCGGGGAGCAGGCCTAAGCCAGCAAGTGGTCATCCCCTGAGGGGTCCCAGACTGCAAGAGGGCACAGGCCGGGCTGAGGGGACCCCCCCCCCGAGTGCACAAATTTTTGTGCACCTGGCCTCTAGTATTGTTATAATTGACAAAGAATTGTAATTTACTTTGAGATACCTTTGAAAACATCAAGCAACCTTTTGAATTCTTAGTACAATTTCCAAAATCTGGGTGTATAGAACACATATATTCTCTGTGTAACTACCAGACAATGTATTTTAGGTGAAATACATCTGTTTAATACCAGGCTTTTATTTTTTTGTTCCTAGATGGAGGATATATTTTTTTGGATTAGAATAGGGTGTGGGAGAGTCAGCGGTTCTGGAATCCACTTCTACAAGTGCTTTGACAGAACCTGTTTATCAGCTCGCATAAACCCTACCCGTTGGGCCTTTTCCTTGACTGGCAGGCTTGTAATCCTCTTGTGAGAATTAATTGGGCGGCTTTGTCTATAAATAACATCCATTTTCAGGTGTGCGATACAAAGGTGTAGTCATGGTGATATGAGAGATTGTGTAGCCTCCTGCCTTTTTAGTCCAGGGTTAATCCCTAAAGCATTTGTCAGGCTTTTACATTCTTGTCACGTTTCTCGTACCTTAAGGCATAGTACATGAAAAAAACAACAACACTTTTCTTTGGTGAATTATGAACCTGTGTTGAAATTTAGCTTATTATTTTATTATCATTATTCTGATGCTTAATTAGGTAATATTGAATTACTTTTTAAAATTTATTTTTTATTTTATTTTATTTTTTT
Source organism: Myotis brandtii (assembly GCF_000412655.1). NCBI lineage: Eukaryota > Metazoa > Chordata > Mammalia > Chiroptera > Vespertilionidae > Myotis > Myotis brandtii. Next base: position 537,421 of record NW_005360273.1, on the reverse strand, counting down.
ATTTAAAGTATTATTACAAAGAGTATTACACATGTCTCCTTTTTTCTCCCCCTTGACATTCCCCCGGCTTCCCCCACCGCCCCGTGTCTTGTGTCCATTAGTTATTCTCATTTGCATGCATATAAGTCCTTCGGTTGATCTCCTACTCCCCCCAACCCTCCCCGGGGTTCCCACTGTAGTTTGACATTCTGCTCAATGCTGCTCTGCCTCTGTATCCATTTTTGTTCATTAGTCTATAATGTTTAATAATTTACAATACAGCCTGGCTGGTGTTGCTCAGTGGTTGAGCGTCGACCTATGAACCAGGAGGTCATGGTCCGATTCCTGGTCAGGGCCCTACTCCTGGCTGAGAAGAGACCTAGCTGAGGCATTAGCATTTCCATATCACTCGTTATCTCTATGTACAAAATGTTTATCGTTAAAGAGTGAGAATTCATTTGTGATAGTCATCATTTTTTCCATTTTTACCCTTTATTTGCTTTATTTAATCTGTAAAGTCTGATTTAACAAATTTCCTTCCTTATTGGATAATTTCTGTAGTTCAGTTTTGGTCAACAAGGCCAGATCCACATAAAATTATCAAGAAGTCCAATTTGCCTCAGCCTCTTCCCCCTTTCCCTTTCAGTGCTTGGCTTCGCTTGATTACGTGACCTTCCATCGATCCCAGGTCCACAGCCCACAGGCTGTTCCTCTCGGCCTTACCGTGAGCTTTGGGTCATCCCTCCATCCTCCTGTCCATTAAATACTACCCACAGCTGCTCCTCTTCACACAAGGCTCACTTACTGCTTTTCTTTTGACCGTAAGTATGCTGATCATTTAATCCGTGCTTAAGAATTTGTGATTTATAGTGTCTTATCTCTCCCGAAGATGTTGAACTTTGATATTTCAAAATCAAACTATCAGCGAAACTACCAGAGACATCCTGTTGAGTGTATTTGTGGCAGGAACCCTAGGTCTGGAAGCAGGCCCTTTGAGAGAGAAGTTAGAGGCCTTTTCGTAGGCTCAGATGCACATTTTCTAGGCAGCTGCCTACATCATCTAGGGTAGAATTTTAATGTTCTGTTTTGAGTTTTTAACTCCACATTTGATGAGACTACCATGTGAAATTATGACCCAGGGGTAATTCTAACCGTACACAGCTTTTGCAAGCCAACGACTGATTCTCCAAGGAAAGAGGATCCTTTGGAGAATTATCTGCCTTGGGTTTTGTTGAAGGGTCGGGTCTCTGCTGTTTTCTCTCATCAACACGGGCTCTTTCCATTCTCATAATGATGAATAGAGGATTTAAATGCATATTTTAAAGTTCATGTTTCCAAGATTCAGATCTTAAAACAGCGAGCCCTGTAAGGTTGTATAATTAAGTGGGTAAATTACATACCCCTTTGGAGAAATTTTGAGAATTTCACAGTTTTTAAAAATATAATTTTCAATTTAATATATTAACACTCTCTGTTAGCATGTAGAGTTCACAGGGAGAACATTTTGGATATTTCCTACTGCTAGATTATAAATGTATATAATACCTGTAAATACATAGTATTATAAATGCCTGCACTAACTGGATAGTCTCCCACTTTGTTTCTTCTGTGAAAACTGCATTGGCTTTTGAGAATGATCAGTGAACAGGTAATAACTCTCAGCTCCTCAGAGTTGAGCTGCATAGTCTCTGCTAGTCCATTCTGCTTGCAGTTCACAATATCTATCACATGAGGGCAACATAATCTCATACAGGCCTTCTGTCTGGTTTGATCTTAAATCAGAGAACTTGGTTACAAAGAAAACCACAAAGCCCAAGAAAATGTAAATGGAGTAATTTTTTTTTTCATACACTCTGCTCAATGGATTGAAACACAAAGTGACAATATTAAAAATATATTTAAAAATATTTTTCTATGATTAAAAATCCTTATTGCCCTAGCCAGTTTTGCTCAGTGGATAGAGCGTTAGTCCTCAGATCAAAGGGTCCCAGGTTTAATTCTAGTCAAGGGCAGGTACCTCTGTTGTAGGCTCCATCTCCGGCCGCAGGTCGGGCGGTGTGTGGAAGACAACCAATCAATGTGTCTCTCTCATATTGATGTTTCTCTCACTCTATCTCTCTCGCTTCTAAAAATCAATGGAAAAAATATTCTCAAGTGAGTATTAACAACAACAGGATTAACAACAACATTTATATTAGGAAAATAATTTATGAATTTAAAATTTAGGGTTTAAAAAAGAACACTACTGAGAGACAGAGAATGATTTATTTCTTGTTAAAGCATTGGGCATTAATGTCAGATTACATTGTCTTAATCCACCATAATATTTTGAGTTACTAAACATTTCTCTGCCTTAGTTTTTTCAAATATACAATGGAAGAAATCATAGTATGCATTTCTAGAGTTGTTAAGGATTAAATGAGGTAATACAGGCAGACCAATTTGAATATACTCTATACATAAGTGCAGCATAAATGTTAGTTTGCATTTTATTCACGAGATAAATGCTCATTTTTTTTCAAGTTAACAGGCCCTAAGTGTCAGAGCCCAAAGTACAAGAAAGAATTGGAGTGAGATGCTTGGATTGTATTTTATGGTATTTAGTAACAAAGATCCTGGAAAAAATAAGTCATTTAAAAGAGGAAAATATTATAAAATTTAATATTTAGGGGAGAGCCTGACCTGTGTGGCTCAGTGATTGAGGTGGACATGTGAACTAGAAAGTCACAGTTTGATTCCCAGTCAGTGCACATGCCCGGGTGCGAACTCGATCTCCAGTAGGAGGTGTGCAGGAGGCAGGCAATCGATGATTCTCTCTCATCATTGATGTTTCTATTTCTCTCTCCCTCTACCTTCCTCTCTCTGAAATCAATAAAAATATATTTTAAAAAAGTTTTAGGGGAGGGTTCTCACATGTGCTTATATAGAAGAGAAATTTTTCTTCTCAAAGACTTGAACCATTACTTTTTAGTTGTTAACAGAGTAGTGACTTTTTCTGGCACTTAACCATTGTCTATGAAAACCATATTATCGTAAAGATGACCGTGAAAAATCTTTTCAAAATAAGACAGTTTAGACTGAGGAAATTCAATCTTGTTGAATTTCTAATCCATATCAGTAAATTCTTACCAATAATTTAGAGAGCTTTAAAGAACTTAAACTTTCTGGGACTAGAAGAATTACACCAGGAAGGTGAAACTATGCAAATGCCAATGTGAATGAGGTCAGAGCTTAGAAGAAGAAGAGGGAAAACTGAGGTAGAATGATTAGGTGGTAGACTGGGAGGAGGATTTGAACGTGGCCTTAAGTATTGGAGAGGAGGAAGAAGAAAATTTAGGACTGAATTTCAAACCCCCTCCTCCCACCCCAAATTCATATGTTAAAGTCCTGATCCCCAGTACCTCAGAATGTGACTATATTTGGAGATAGAGACTTTAAAGAGATAAAGTTAAAATGAGGTCATTAGGATGGGTCCTAGTTTAATATGACTGCTGTCCTCATTATAAGAGGCGATTCTAGCCTCCAAGATTGTAAGAACATACATCTTTTTTGTCTAAGCCACTTCTATTGTGGTACTTGGTTGTGGTAGCCCACAATGGTGGAAATTATGAACAAAGTTGTGGAAGCAGAAATATGTGTTTCCTTAAAGGAGGACTAATAAGAAAATAGTGGTTTAGCACTGAGAAACGTTTACTTGGCTTCTTAGAGAAGCAAGTTGATGTGATTCTGACCTGAAAAGGTGGGACTTAACCCAACAGGTCTGCTCAGAGATGTGGGACAGAGGTGGAATTATGAATTCTCTGTCTTTTGAAGTTGAATCTGGCAGTGGTATGAAGGCTTTCATCAAACAAAGACAAACAAAAGCAAAAGCCACATATATGTTGAAAGGGTGTGACCAAATGAAGGAGTGGAGTTACATGTAAGTTATAATTTAAAGTAAAAGTAGATAGTACTTGATGGCAAAGAAAGGAACACCTGAATGCACTAATGTGGTTTTGAACCAAGTTTACCAGTGTAATCTGGTGCCATTGATAATGCAAATATACTGAATCCAGACCCTGTCCCATAGCCTGCTTGAGACAGGCTAAGAATGTTATTGTAAATGATGGAGCTAAAATAATGGGTGGAATCTTTGTGAGAGTATTTAAAAGGGCAGAGGGCTAACCTGGATGGCTAAAGGACTTCTAAGGATGTCTTCTATTTTACAAGGATGCCTACTATACTAGGTGTACCAGTTAATGCGGATTTTGTAATCAAAGAAAACACAATAATTTCAAAAGAAACATCAAAAGTGCTTTATTCAAAGTAATGTCCATTGCTAGCTACACATTCCCCCCATCTTTAGGTAGTTTGTGGATACCGTTCCAATAGAACTTTTCTCGTTTTGAGGCACATCATTCAGAGACCCAATTTTCCACTTCTTCGTACATTTTGAAGTGCTGCTCAGAAAGTGTGTGTGCCATTGATCGAAACAAGTGGTAATCTGAAGGAGCAAGATCTGGTGAATACGGTGGGTGGGTTAATACTTCCCAGGCAAGATCTTTTAACGTGTCTTTAACTGGTTTTGAAGTGTGTGATGGTGCATCATCATGAAGCAAAATTACTTTGCTGTGTCTTCTGGCCCATTCTGGTGGTTTTACGATCAAAGCGTGGTTCAAATTGATTACTTGTTGTTGATAGTGATCAGTATTAATGGTTTCATCTGGTTTTAGAAGCTCATAATACACCTCCTGATCCCACCAAATGCAGAGCATTGTCTTCTTTCCGAAGTGATTTGACCTTGCAGTCGATGTCGATGGTTGACCTGGATCAACCCATGATTTTGTGCGTTTGGGATTCTCAAAATAAATCCACTTTTCAT
>NW_005360273.1:524305-531896 GCF_000412655.1 Myotis brandtii | reverse complement strand
CCCTGAAGTTAGGGAGGGAATAAAACCCCTTAACTAAGTGCCAGGCGGGTAGTTAATCACTTTAACTAAGAACAATCACGCTTAAGCTACATAATCTTTACTCCCTGGAATGGAGATAAGAAATGCCCTAACCTTTGGAATAGAAATTGATAGGATTAAAATCAACTGGTATAAATACAGATGTAACAAGACAACAGAACACAGAACCTAGAGACAGAACCTAGCGAGAGAACATGGCAAAAGATCCTGGACAGAACCTGGCTACAGAACTTGGCTGGAGAACCTAGACAGAACATGGCGGGAGAACCTGGATAGAACCTGGCGACCGAACCTGGCTGGAGAACCTGGAGAACTTGGCTGGAGAACCTAGCGAGAGAACATGGCAACAGAACCTGGCTGGAGATCCTAGACAGAACTTGGCTGGAGATCCTGGCTAGAGATCCTGGCTAGGCTGCTGATCAACTGCCTCCATGTCATTCCTTCTTCGCCGACTCCGTCCACACCTTTGGGGATCCCTGCATCTGCTGGGGTTGGACCCCAACACACTACACCTAGTAAATATTTATCATTTGCATTTCTACATTGGCATCTTCTGTTGCCTCACAAACTACTATAAAGTTTGAATCAAAGACAAATGCCTTATGTGATTGGTTTTGGAAAATGCAGGACAAGGGTCTGTATTCTTCTCAAAGACTTGAACCATTACTTTTTAGTTGTTAACAGAACTAACAGAAGAGAAAAAGAACATCCACATAAGGCAGTAATCAAGTTTGACTGAATATTCACTGAAAACATAAGCTCTGAGCCAGGGTAACCAGGAGAAAAATGAGTCTTCAGCTCCCCTTCCCATTTAAGAATCCCCAAAGACAGCTGGAGGAGATGCATTCCAACATATAGAGAATGGAGTTCAAGTCAAATAGTATTTAAATCTCAAGAGACAGTCTGTTCACTCTTGGGTTACACTTAAGGGTCAGTATCATACAATGTTTTCTCTCTGAGTTTTTCTTGTCTTTGGTTGGGCTAGATATTTCATGTGTCAAATGAGTTCAAAGAGAAGACTTCGGAAAAATAGGGCAGCAGTCTTCACGTATCTGAAGGAATTTTCTGAGGAAGACAGATAGGACTTGGTTAGTGTTGCTTCAGAAGGGGAGCAGATGGAATTAATAGGAAGGTAGGTTTCATTTGAGTAAAAAAACTAAAATCTAGCTGGCCACTGCTAGTGACTTCTCTACGACATTATCATCTCCCTCAGCCTCAGGCAAAATTCAGATTTTTTCATCATGGCGCTTTATCTCTAAGAGATGTACTACCAAGTAACCTGGCTATCTAACTAGCTTTAAAAACAATGGGGAGGTAAAATAAGCATAATTATTATAAGCCTTAATATCACTTTGTATAACAATTATATCCTTGCTGAGCTCTTCCATATGTCCTTATAGTTCCTATGTTTGTAGATGACAAACACATTTAAGTTCCCTCAAGAATCAGAAAAAAATGACCAATATAGCAGTGACTTATTAAAATACCTTTCTTTTTCAAGAAAATCACTCATTTCACAAGAGTATTACTAATGAATTCAATTAAACTGTTAGCTTTCATTCAGAGCTTTTTTTATTTCCCCCATGTCTCCCATTCCTAAGACCACGGGCTCATGGGGGTATGAATTCCTGACATTAGAAAGAACAAGCCAAATCTTCAAACTTTAAATAGAAGGAGAATTATATGGTTGATCAGAGGCCAAAAATAATAGCCTTTTTGTTTGTTTTTAAGCTTAGTAGAATGGGCCAAGCAAAGGACATTGGCATAATGAATGTTACTAGAAATATTACTCAAACATTTTAGCTGAAAAAACAATGGAATAATTAGTTACTGTTTCCCACTTCAAAACTTATTATCTATGAAACCAGGATTACATTAAAGATCCTGAAAAATTAAAAAAAAGAAAAATTGGAAAGTGAAAGTAACATAAGTAGTGAGTCTCTTGATTTGTCTTAAAACACAGGCAAATTATGAAAAGGGAAGAGAGAAGTATCAGCAGTGAACGTGGATATTTGATACCTCAGAATATCTTTGAGATGGGTCACCATCAAATGAAACCTGAATTAGGGAAAGTTTAACCTGTGAAGATGTCATTGTGGGTTGATCTGAGAAAGCCTGTTGAAAAGGGTGATAGCTTAGCTGGGACTCAAAGGATGGATAGGGGTCTCTGGAAGTTGTACACATTCAATCAATTAGCAAAGGGGGTGTCAGCCTTAGCACTATTGACATCTTGAACTGGATAAATGTGTGTTGTGGGGACTATCCTGTGCACTGTGGGATGCTTACCGGTATCCATGGCCCCTATCAACCCTCCACTCCCCACAACCCTGAGTTGTGATAACCAAAAATGTTCCCAGACATTGCCAATGGCCCTTGGGGAGCAGAATTGCCCCTGGTAAGCAGCACTGATTTAGCACATAAAGGAGAGTAATGCCTAATCAGAGAAGTTGTTTTTATTTGTGTATATTCACAAGTAAGCAAAGGAATAATAGTGCAGTTTCGGCATACTTAAAGAAAATAGCCAAATTCTTTGAAGGAGCTGGTGTGGTTCCCTCTCCAGGCAGCGTTGACCAGTCCTGGAGGAGTAACACTAGGTAATGCTGATGGCAGGGGGCTTCAGCTCCCAGACAGGAGGTATCATAAAATCTTATACCTGTTTTTCCAGTGATGACTGTACTTTCCCTGAGATCCCCCAAGTAGCACATACAGACACAATAATTTCTGATGATTCATTAAAATTACAGTTTGGGAAACATGAAGCATATTAAAAATACATGAAAGCCTACTCATATTTTTCTTTCCCACTTCAAATGCCAAGTGAATTTATAGTTTTTCCATTTTCATCAATTTCAATAAACTTGCTAGACATAGTTTTAGTCATATGCCGGCTGAACAGTAGAGGGTATGACTGTCTTAGATAGACTAGGAAGCTATGAATAGCTTCTAAAATTTATACTTGAAGAATGGTGAGATGATAAATAGAGACTTAAACCAAGGAAAATACTTACCTCGAGAAAATTAAAATGATAAAATGGAAGGAGGGCCAGGACAGCATAAATATTTGTGGATAGGCATGATATATATTACTTATGTCCCCACTTTTATGTCTGATTACACATATATTATCAGAATTTCATAAAGGAAACTACTTTTCCTGGCTTAATTTCTTTGTTCTTTTTTTTTTTTTAAATACATTTGCTGGGGTGACATTGGTCAACATGAACATATTGACCAATGTCACCCCAACAGCTTTCAGGTGTGGGTTTCTATGTATGTTACAAGATATGTATATTGTACTGTGTGCCCACCATCCAAACTCAAATCTTTTCCTGTCACCATATATTGGGACTCCATTCTTCCTCCACCCTCCTCCCCCTGGAAACCACCACACTGCTGTTTATGTTCATGAGTTTCAGTTTTATATCCCAATATGAGTGAAATCATATGGTTCTTAGCTTTTTCTGATTGACTTATTTCACTTAGCATAATGTTCTAAAAGTCCATCCATGTTGTTGCAAATGGCGCTATTTCATCCTTTCTTATTGGCTTAATTTCTTTGAATGATAACATTTAAACCTGGGTTGAATTTTGCCAATTTTAGCTAGAACAACATGTATCAAAACAAGAACTCTGGTCCCTATGAATTCATTTAACAAGAATCTCTTAAATAATTACCAGGAGTCAGGCACTGTGCTGGAAGCTAGAATCTAATGAGAACAGAGCTTTCTCAGACTAGTTCTCTATTCTCAAAGATCTCATAAGCCAAATAGAGGGAGAGTTGTACATGAAGAGCATAAGTACAGTTAGATGTTACAGGGGCTGCAAAGGAAGGGGAGATCAGTCGTGCTGGGTAGATTACAGGAAAAGTGGACTATTGTGTCATCTTCCTATCAGCAGTGTGTGCTGTCTCACCACACCCTTGCCACCACAAGTGTTATTTTTGTAGAATATTTTGTTAATTTGGTAAGCAGAACTGACATCTGGTTTTAATTTGCATTTATATATTGAAGAGGTCAATTTTAAAATAAATATTTGTTTCTCATTTTATTTCCTTTCTGCAAATTGTCTTTTTATCCTTATTTATTTTTGTTTTTTAATATATTTTATTGATTTTTTACAGAGAGGAAGGGAGAGGGAGAGGGAGAGGGATAGAAAGTTAGAAACATCAATGAGAGAGAAACATCAATCAGCTGCCTGCACACTACTCCCTACTGGGGATGTGTCTGCAACCAAGGTACGTGCCCTTGACCAGAATCGAACCCGGGACCCTTCAGTCCACAGGCTGATGCTCTATCCACTGAGCCAAACCGGTTAGGGCCCTCATTTATTTTTAAACACACACACACACACACACACACACACACACACACACACACACACTGAAGTTGCTCTGGCAGATGTCACCCAAACAACCTCACTTTTAAATCCAGTGAATTAGTTTCATTTCTCACCTTACTGGACTTCTAGTGCTGTCAACTCCTGTCCTTTAAAAACTCCATACAGGGCTACCTCATCAGCTCTGTGTTGGTTTCTATTTTACGTCTCTGACTATTTCTTCTTGTCTTCTTGGCCTTTACTTGTGGGGCCCTCTTGCTTAGTACCTCCCTTAACTAATGCTGTTTTTGAGGACTTTGTGTTTTTTGTTGTTGTTGTTGTTTCTGGATCATATTCCTGCTTCCTCCTTTGTGCTCACTTTTAACAACTTCATGCATTCTCAGGACTTTAACTATCACCTATGTGTTGGTGTCTCTGAAATTCTTATCTCCATCCCAGAACTTTCTTGATTTCTACTCTTACTGATTACTGGACAATTCCATAAGGATATCTCACATGTGAAATCTAAGTCCTTTTGACTCATAGGTCAAAATAGAGCTGATTTATCCTAAGTCTAATAAAAAAAATTGACTGCTCTTATTTGTGCCCTTACAGTAGCTTTTCCGGTCTTTATCAGAGTATTCATTATCTCGGTCCTTCACAAGACACAATGTTCCTTAAGGCAGAATCTGTATCTTATCTTTGTGTCCCAGGACTTGGCTCAGAGTAAGTGCTCAATAAATGCTCAATAAATAGATGCATCTTCGGTTGTCTAAAGAGTATTCAGATCACAGTAAGTGATCATCCTATTGTATTAAAACACCTGTGGAATATTATATTCAATTATGATGATTCAAAACTGAATCCTTTTAAAAGTATGAATGAACAGAAGTGTATCAGAAGGAGAGTGACCACGATGATAGAAATCAGACCCTGCGTAATATAATCTGAAATGCCTCCCAAGAAGAGAGTACTACTGTACAGTTTGAGGAATTTTCTTCCAATATTCTTTTCTACGCATACATTTTTTTCATAGAATCTATGGTTTTATGTCCTCCTGTTTTACTTTGCATTATATCATTAACATTCCCCCATGCTGTTTATTATTTTTTGTAAGTATGATTTTTAATGACTATGTACTGTTCCTAGTGCTCTATTACATGAGTTTATTTAGAATCCAGTTTTTATATCTCAGAACTTAGTAACAATTTATTGTATATACCTTGATGTTTTTTTCTGGAGTTTTCATACATAGGAACATGTCTGTGTGAACCTCGTCTATTTATAGAATGAATTTGCAAAAACTCAAGTAGTGTTCATTTTTTTTTTACTTTCATGTCCCTAAAAAGGTTTTATGCTTACTACTAGCATTTCACATTTAAAATTTTATATCCTATGTATTATTGAAAATAATATTTTATAAAAGGCTTAATGCTCAATCTTTTTATCAGTTTGGACTAGAATTCTCTCAATTAGCCTAATTTAGTCAGTTTTTAGCTATTCTGTATTTTCAATATGCCATAATTAAATCTTTGGTATGTACTTAAAAATTATATTGGAAAAATGGTAAATGAGATTCTAGGATCCTCAATTTTGCTTCTGCCATTGTAAACCATAGGACAGATGGTAAAGCAGTTATGTTTGGTAATATAATCAAATAGTTAATATTTTTACTACACTAAAATGGAGATAAGTGAGTTGACTTCCTTGGATTTCTTAACTTGTGTTCTGTGGTTTATGTTGCAGATGTGATCTGAATACTGTGTTCTTTCTAATACCACATCGAAATGAAAAAGGCTAAAGTATTTATAGATTTCAATCTTGACCAGAAACTGCTGATAACTGAGGCCTTATTCACTCAGTGTTCTTTGGTGAGACAAGGGATTTTGAGAAAGATTACTATTAGTAATTGTAATGACAACGAAAATAGAATATTGTCTCTTGTAAGGAAGAGGTCAGGGAAGATGTTACATGCTGTAAATTTACCCTCCAGAGGTGGTGGGGTGCTTAGACAGTGTTTAAGATGCTTGAGAGCTTAACTCACTCCTTAAGGAACAGATGATGCCGTAACTGGAGTCATAACTGCAAACGGCCCTTCTTGGTCTGCAGGAATGTCAGGGGTTAGAACAGTGTCCGCAAATTATAGTGTTCTATCAGTCACTGGGAAAGCTTGTGAAACATGTAGATGTCTGGGATTTACCAGTAAGGATTCTTCTTTTGTATGTCTGAGGTGGGGCCTAGGAATCTAAAAGTTTAGTAAGGATTCCAGAGACTGTGATATAGATGCCTCTAGAACCAAATTGGGAAGGGAACTCTCATGCAGCTCATTGCTGAAGTGGAACTTTTACCTGTAAGGAGGACTCTGCAGAATAAAGGAGAGCTCCCTACCAGAGCCATGGAATCATGGAATTTAGGAATTCATTTGACTTCATAGTGAGATGAAATTTGTGCCCCTGATATAACCATGACCTAACCATCTATTTTTTTCTAAAATACATAGCATAAATATTTATTACATTTTTAAAGGTACTGTTAAAAAGAAAGGAAGAGGAAGAAAATATTACTTTTAAATCAAAAGGCAAACTCTAAGCATTCTTCTCAAATTAAGATTGTGCCAATGTTATAAGTTTAGTGACATTTGTGAGTTTAAACTTACATGTTGTCAGTATTGATTTCATTTACTTTTTCTAAAATACATAGCATAAATATTTATTACATTTTTAAAGGTACTGTTAAAAAGAAAGGAAGAGGAAGAAAATATTACTTTTAAATCAAAAGGCAAACTCTAAGCATTCTTCTCAAATTAAGATTGTGCCAATGTTATAAGTTTAGTGACATTTGTGAGTTTAAACTTACATGTTGTCAATATTGATTTCATTTACAATCTAGAATTCAAAACCAAAACTACTTGCTACTCAGAATCAACATTCTATATCTGTATTATTCCTGTTTTTCTACCTCAGCAAATCAAAGAGGAATATAAATAAATAAATATCCTTTTCCAGAATTTATTTTATTCTAAAATTGCCATATGCTTGTTATAAGGATATAAAAATTAAGATTACCTAGAACAGTGGTCGGCAAACTGCGGCTTGCGAGCCACATGCGGCTATTTGGCCCCTTGAGTGTGGCTCTTCCACAAAATACCGACTTCTGCGCATGGGCCACGAAGTTTCAATCGCACTGTATGTGCGCGCCTGCACGTGGTATTTTGTGGTATTTTGTGGAAAAGCCACAC
>NW_005360273.1:520856-524197 GCF_000412655.1 Myotis brandtii | reverse complement strand
ACCATTCTTTTATCCCTTTACCTCTGACACTTTATTCAATTTACTTCTTGTTCCTCTAATTACCCTTAATTCTTTATATATGTGTATATATATTTTTCTTCTTCTTCTTTTCTATATGTAGGGCCCTCAAGATTGAAAACAAAATATTTAATTTGTTTTGTTCTGTTATGCAGGAAGCACCATATAGTTGTGGTGATCAGGCGGCAGTCTATCTCTCTTTGTCTCTAGTGTAAAATTTCCAACAACTGATGCCCATTCAAATAGAATCCTATGCTGTGATGGGAACCTGTGGAATCAAAAGAGAAAGGAGCCCGGCTGGTGTGACTCAGTGGTTGAGCATCGACCCATGAACCAGGAGGTCACTGTTCGATTCCCAGTCAGAGCGCGTGCCTGGGTTTCGGGCTTGATCCCCAGTGGGGGGTGTGCAGAAGGCAGCTGATCAATGATTCTCTCTCATCATTGATGTTTCTATGTCTCTCTCCCTGTCCCTTCCTCTCTGAAATCAATAAAAATGCACTTTTCATAAAAGAAGGGAAAGGACCTACTGGATAACTCTTTATATTCTGAAACCTACAGTAGCAAAATCAAGTACTGCTAGCCTCGTTGTGCCCAAGAGAACTGAGTTCTAAGGAGGTAGTGTTGGCTAAGTGATCCAGGATCCAAAACCATGAGAGGAGAGCTGTGAGAGCAGGTTGGGGATTGGAACACCAGTGTGTGGAGACAAACTGGTTGAAAGAATACTCGTTTTTATCCTTCCTGAACTCAAGGTGGTTGTTTTTTAAAAATATTTACAGAACCCAAGCAGGGGTCCACAAGGTTTCTTTGATGGCTACTTCCCTTGCTACTTTCATAGGTGTGTTCATGTTCCTGGCACAGGTATTTTTAATACAGTCTCAAACACCATGACTTAAATGTGTTGGAATGTCTAGCTTTGGTGGAACCTTGTAGATCAAACCTTCATAGGGCTGCTGCCAAAATTGGAATTTCCACCTCCCAGAAAACATTTTGAACTCCTTAGAGCTTTACTCTCTTTTACTAATTTTATTTCTCCCACTATGCTGGCATGTAGTAGATGCTAAATACTTTTTATGTTAAATCGAAATATGCCTCTTTTGAATTTGTTATACCTTGAATTAATTCAACTTTTTGTAAAATAGTCTCTAATAATCTGAATTGAAAATGAGGTGATTAATGTCATAATCAGACTCATAATCTTGGGATTGTAGTCTAATACTAGCATTAGGTGTTTTTTTTTGTATTGCTTCTAAAACACTGTAGAGTTAGTTATCCAGACCAAGGATATTTTCCTGGATTTTGGCCATCCTTTAATTTCTGGAATCTAATCTTTTAGTCTGTGTGATATTTACAAAACTTAAAAGATCATTGTGAAGTAATAGGCTTAGATAATGCTTTGGAGAAACATGAGGCAGTTCTTAAGAGTCCCTTAGCTTCAAGACGATAGGCTTTGTAGAAGTACTTATTCTTTTCTCTGCTTGATTAATTTAACAACTCACATATTAAGCCTCCTTATTTAAAAGGAATATACAACTGAGAAAAGATGAAAGCAAAGCACAAAACAAAACTAGTAAAGCAGTTTAACTGGTAAATCTTATCAGATTTCATGTACTATGAGGAACCAGTGGATCAGTTTCCAGAAGGAGAAATCCCAGGCCAACTGAGAACTTGGGAAAATCACTAGTTACAGAAGCTGAGTGGAACAGCTTCTCTTCTGGGGGCAGCCAGTGTCTCCCTTGTGAAAGGTTTTCCCCATGCCCATACTCCCAGAAAGAAGGGGAGGAAAAGAGGGAGTGAAGAAATGTCAAGGAGAAGGTGAAAGGAGAAAGAAGGACTTGGTTCAGATTCAATCCAGCAACTGCCTTGCATGTCCACTGGAGACCTTAGTACAGTACCTAGACCTATGCTAATGACAGAATGAGGTAATGAGGCCTAAACTTTCTCTTCTTTAGAATTTCATTCATATCACAACTGTAAAAAATTACCTCACATATATCTTGTTAGAACAGCACCTAGACTTACATAATAAGATGACAAGCCTACATTTTTTCTTTTTTGTAATATTGTTGCCCGGGCTGGTGTGGCTCAGTTGGTTGAATGTCATGACTGGGAAATTTTACCACACACACACATCTGTACCTACATCTACATTTACACACATGTACACGTGCATGCATAGCTACCCTCACACACATGTAATATTGCTACACACAAAAACACACATACTCCTATACCTACAGATACTTATATACTCATTTGTATTTTGTGTCCCTCCATCCCCAACTCTTGACCATAAATAATCTTGCCCTTGCTTAGCCAAACCACTTCTCCAGTTTTCAAGAGGTAGTTCTTTCCATTGTATGAATATGTATGTTCACACCACACTTTTCATCAGCACCATTTTTACTGTTTGTTCTACTGATATCTAGGCCCTGATTTTATAATGTCAAATTATGAGTGCTAAAGTTTTCAATTCTGCTTCCCTTTCACAATTAGCAGCTATTCCTTCCTTGGATTTAGAATCTCTATATATAAAAGGCTAAGTGACCAACTGTCCAACTGTCCGATGGACTGACTGGTACATATGACTCGCACTGGCAATTTAAAAATAAATGTTGACTCGCGCACGCGTGATACATATAAAGCTCTCGCTGATGCCAACCGCACGTGTGTGTTTCAATCTATCATTGTCGATTGTGAATTTGGTTGAGACTTCTTTTATAGAGAAACGGCAAATAGCAATCCTATCTAATAAAAGAGAAACATGGTAATTAGCCGTACGGCCACTACCCTTCCCATTGGCTAATCAGGGCGATATGCAAATTAACTGTCAGCCAAGATGGCGGCCAGTAGCCAGGCAGCTGGAAGCGAACATGAGGCTTGCTTGCTTCAGTGAAGGAGGACTCCAACGTTCCCCGCCTGCCTTGCTGGCCTCTGAGCTGGCAGTTTGAAACATTGTAACAAATATAGAAGCTAAACAAAACCCCAGAAACCAGCTTTCAGCCGGCCGGGATCTCAGAGCTGGAGATGATACAGTGTTTCGATTATAGAACCGAAACAAACCAGATACCTGCTTTCAGCAGCAGAGGCCTTGGCCCAGAATAAAAAAAAAGAAAAAAAGGAGCGGTTGGGAGCTTCAGTCACCCAACAGCCTGAAAACAGCCCTCAGCCCCTCACCCAAACTGGCCAGGCACCCCAGTGGGGACCCCCACCCTGAAGGGTCTGTGACCAGCTGCAAACAGCCATCATCCCCTCATCCAGGCTGGCCAGGCACCCCAGTGGGGACCCCCACCCTGATCCAGGACACCCTTCAGGGCAAACCAGCC
>NW_005360273.1:466067-520093 GCF_000412655.1 Myotis brandtii | reverse complement strand
TGCACAAATTTTTGTGCACTGGGCCTCTAGTATTAAAATATTTCTTCTAATTAATTTCCTTTCCGTGTGCATGAATCTGTGCACCGGGACACTAGTGATGATGTAATAACTGATAGGGCTGGGTTTACCTGTTTGCTGATGGTACCTGGGCTTCATTTTGATCCTTATACATATTAAACAGAACCATAACAAATTCAAATAATAGCAATATCACATGGGTAAGCCCAAATATGACATTTTTTCACTTAATGACATTATTTTGATCACTTACGTTATTAAATTCCTCAGATATTCTGTTTCTTTTCTTAACCATTTTTTCCCAGATAAAGGCTTGTATTTTTTGAGTCATCTTTTGCTGACGAGGCTACTGTATACATGGAAAAGATTTATTTCTTAGTTTTTTTACTTCTTGGGCAGAGTCTGAATGATCTTTTCCTTCTTGGCCTGGATTTGCTCCTCATAGCACAGGTGACCTCAGCATGGTCATTCAAGAGCCTCTAGTGGACCCTGTCTGCCTTCAGCCCAGGGATGTATTAGTTTACCCCACTCCATGATATATCTCTTTTTTTAAAAATTTATCTTTATTATTGAAAGTATTAAAGATGTCCTCTTTTCCCCCCTGTGGTCTCCTCCCTGAGTCTTCCCCACCCCCAGGTCTTCACTGCACTATTGTCTGTGTCCATAGGTTATGCATATATGTATATAATTTCTTTGGTTAATCTCTTCCCCTTCCCTCTGAGGTTCTGCAGTCTGTTCCATGCTTCTATATCTCTGGATCTATTTTGTTCATCAATTTATTTTGTTCATTAGATTCCACAGATGAGAGAGATCATGTGATACTTGTCTTTCTCTGACTGGCTTATTTTGGAAATGGTAAGAATTCCCTCTTTTTTTTTTTTTTTTTACAACAGCATAGTATTGCATTGTGTAGATGTACCCCTTTTTTTTTTTTTTTTTTTTTTTTATCCACTCATCTACCGATGGGCAGTTGGGCTGTTTCCGAATCTTAGCTATTGTAAATAGCACCACTATGAACATAGGGATGCATATATTCTTTCTGATTGGTGTTTCAGGCTTCTTCAGATATATTCGTAGAAGTGGATCCCTAGGTTGAATGGCAGTTCCATTTTTAATTTTTGAGGAAACTTCATACAGTTTTACATAGGAGGTAAAATACCTGTATTTGAAAAACTATGAGACATTGAAAAAAGAAATAGAGAAAGATACAAACAAATGAAAGAATATACCATCTTCATGGATTAGAAGAATTAACATAATCAAAATGTCCATACTATCTAAAGCAATCTACAGATTCAATGCAATCCCTATCAAAATATCAATGGTATATTTCACAGATATAGAAAAAATACTCCAAAACTTTATATGGGACAAAAAAAAAAGACCCCCAATAGCCATAGAAATCTTGAGAAAGAAGAACAAAGTATGAGGGATCACAATACCAGATATCAAATTATACAAAGCCACTGTAATCAAAACAGCTTGGTACCAGCATAAGAACAGGCATATAGATCAATGGAACAGAACAAAGAACCCAGAAATTGACCCAAACCATTACGTTCAATTAATATGTGACAATGGAGGCAAGTTTCACAGATATAGAAAAAATACTCCAAAACTTTATATGGGACAAAAAAAAAAGACCCCCAATAGCCATAGAAATCTTGAGAAAGAAGAACAAAGTATGAGGGATCACAATACCAGATATCAAATTATACAAAGCCACTGTAATCAAAACAGCTTGGTACCAGCATAAGAACAGGCATATAGATCAATGGAACAGAACAAAGAACCCAGAAATTGACCCAAACCATTACGTTCAATTAATATGTGATAATGGAGGCAAGAACATACAATGGAGTAAAGACAGTCTCTTTAATAAATTGTGTTGGGAAAATTGGACAGTTATATGCAAAAAATGCAACTAGTCCACTAACTTACACCATATACAAGAATAAACTGAAAGTGGATAAAAGACTTAAATGTAAGTTGTGAAACCATAAAAATTGTAGTAGAAACCATAATCTCATATATCTCTCATAGCAATATGTTTGTCAATACATCTTCTAGGGCAAGGGGAACAAAGGATAAGAAAAACAAATGGAACTATATCAAAATAAAAAACTTCTGCACAGCAAATGAAACCATCAACAAAATAAAAAGGGAGCCCACACTATGGGAGAATGTATTTGCCAGTGATACATTGGATAAGGGGTTAATTTCCAAAATATATAAAGAAGTCATACAAACTTTAATAAAAGGAAGACAAACAATCCAATTAAGAAGTGGGCAAAAGTCCTAAATAGATACTTCTCCAAAGAGGACATACAGATGGCCAAGAGACATATGAAAAAGTGCTCAAAGTCACTAATCATCAGAGAGATACAAATTAAAATGACAATGAGGTATCTCTTTACAACTGGCAGAATGGCTACCATCAACAAATCAACAATCAACAAGAGTTGGTGAGAATATGGAGAAAAGGGAACGCTAGTATAGCCTAAGGATGTATTTCATGAGAATCTTGATTTTGGACATTCATCCATGATGAGGAATCTCAAGACATAGATCCTTAGGGAAGGATGAGATATTAAGGCTACCGATATATGCTTATAACATCTGTTTTAAAAATCTGTTTAAAATGGCTGTTTTCTCTAGGCCAAAAATGCTGGTATGAAATACTGCGTTGGAAGCGAGCAGCACCGTGGGGGTGGCAGAGACAAGACATGACCATATTAGGCAGTGGGACTGGCACAATCCTCAGACTGTCTGGAAGAGCTATCTGGCTATGCCTACTTGATTAGGAATGAGTTCCCTAGGAAAAAATTGGGAGTGGAGCAACCAGCACATAATAGCAAACAAAACAAAACTCCAGGTCTAGTGAACAGAGGTCTTATTTAAGCCATAAAAAGAAAAAAAGACTCATGCTTAAATCCCTCAGCCAATTCCCTAACCTAATTGTTTCCACTATCAGATCCCCTTGAATGAAGGGAAGACCAGACAACCTTGATGTCAGATCCGCCTGTAACATTCCCAGTGTGCACCTGGGAGATGTCAAGATATCCCCACCCAAGAGAAAAACAACTTGTTGTGCTTTTGGCCTTGTACCATTAAGAATCTTTAAGAGGCCTAATAGTTGGCACAACTTGGAAGAGCACATATACCCACTTTGTGTATCCTGCTTTGGCCATTTACCAGATGACTTGAAAAGCTGCCAGCTTTGACGGAGGCCCACAGCAAGAGAAGATGCCCTGGGCCAAAGTGTAAAAAGTGCTATTGAGCTATTACTAACCCATGCTCATGGCTGGAACAGAACTGAGGGTGGAAGGAGAGAATGAACGGGCTATCAATGGTATGAACAGTTATAAGCAACTACATGTGCTTGTAATTTTTCTGGAAACATTGGCAGAAGGTGCCCTATATTGGAAGCACATGTTCTCAATTTTGGGAATTCACCAAAATAGGTATCTTCATTTATGATGGATGCAGAATTAGAGCAATTTTTCTACTTTACAAAATAGTAATTCCTACTAAGAGCACAGGCTGCATATCCTGGTTCGAACTCTTTGGTGGTCCTGCCGTTGTGTGGAACTTTCACATTGAAATTGAGGACACAGAATTGTTCTAGCATGGTATCTTTCCAGCTACTAAATTTTCTTATTAAATATGAATTTTCAGGAACAAAAATTCCTTTGTTTTGGGGTATTATAGTCTGAACATTAGTTTAGGTCATTGGTGTGGGTACATATAAATGTTTTTAGCTTAATGTTTCACTATTCTTGACTGTCCATTTTTATTATAGCTTTAGTTATATTCAAGATTTTAATTGAGCTTGTTTGTATTTTTCTGATGTTTTACTCAATTTAGGGTTTTTTAAAAATATTATTTATTGAGTCATACAATACAGTTTTGTCTCATTAGGCATTTACTTTTACACTTCTTTTTTGTCTTAATTTTAAAACGGAATTATTTATTTTACATTTCAAAAAGTTATTTATGATATCCTATACCTGGGATAATCATGTAATTTTTATTAAATATTCATTATGCTTACATTAAAAGAGAAATAATAGAGGTTTCTAAAAGTGTCATTGTATAGTGAAGCTATTTTTTTTTATATTTACTATGAAATTTAACATGGAATTTCACCGAGTCTATGACTGAAATACTTCTGTGTAAAAAATGATAGACTTCCTGAGACATTATTTTAAGGAAAGTTAATCTGGGCTCTTTGATGTGCTTTGCCTTTAAGAGACGCTGATTATATGTATCTGGGGAAATAATAGTTTGTTGTTGATGTGGGTGTCCTGTGAACATTCTGCATTTGGACTCTCTCCTCTATGTTTCCTTCACTTCTTGGAATTCTTCTCTTCACTTATGAGAAGAATGAGTTTCTAAGAGCTATTTTGAGAAGGGCAATAAGTGCATGTGAAATGAATCAAAGGTAGTGTGACATGCTTGGCATATAAGTTTAAAAGGACAAATGTTTACATTCGAGACAATGATCAGGTTTGCCATGTGAGATGGACAGCAGGTAGTATGCTGTCCTCTGCAAAGGTTTATTGGCAGTATATAAAATGATGTGAATGGCACAAGGAGGAAGGATTTACAGAATTAAAATTTAAAAAAATATATAAATGGAATATGAAAACAATTGTTAAAAGGGAGTCATAGGACTTTAAATCCTGAGGGTGGAAGAGGGACTGTCCTCAGATCAGAGCATCTAAGACAATCAACTTTATTTGGTTACCTTCACGCTAGCATTTTTCAAGTGTCATTTTTTTTTGCTGAAAGTGTGCCCACAAATCTGAGTCATATTGTAAGTTCTCCCCATTTTATTACCTTAGCTTCAGTGTTTGCAGGATCTGGGAATGGGGCAGGGGGCTGAATGGATAACAGGGGAATCATTACCTGTCAAGTCTTCATTTATTCGTTCAATCAGTACTTCTGAAGCACTCCTCTCATTCCAAGTGCTGTGCTCATGGTTGGAAAGACAGTAGTAAATAAGTCACACTCATTCCTGGAACTTAGGATTTTGGAGGGAAGAGAGACAAATAGTACTTTGCAATAATTTAAGCTGTGAAATTACTGTTTCAAAATACAAATACTGGGTTACTTCCCAACAGTGAGATCTATTTTAGGGGTTCAGGGCCATCAGGAGGAAGGGAAATGCATATTAAGACCTTAGAGGGGGTAGACTCTAAGTGATTGGCAAACTGAGGCTCGCGAGCCGCAATTTGCCAAGCCGCAGTTTGCCGACAACTGGAGAGGAATGAAAGCAAATAGGAGAGTTTGGAGGAGAGTTAACGACACATGTAAGACAGGAGACTAGAGAGTGTCAGTGTAAAGATAAACATCAGTATTGCTGGCATGTCACTTTTAAGGGAATAGGTAACAGGAGCTAAGTCTGGATAAGAAAGCAGGGCCCACGTCAAGGAGGGCCTTGAAAGCCAAGGCAAATGTTTGCCCCTTACTTAAAGGCAGTGGGAGACCACTGAGGGATTCATGTGGGCTAGTGGGCAGAATCGAGACTGTGTTGAGTTCAGAAAGGATACTCTGGCTGTGGTGCATAGAGCAAGACTGGCGAACAATTAGGCTCAATTCACTTAATTTGAAATCAGGGCTCACCTACAGAACCCCACAGGTTTCCCCAAGAGTAGGTTGGTGGGGTTAAACATGAGAAACTGGGAAGTGACAAAACTCACGGTGTCAAAGGGCTTCAGGAAGTGCTCCATCCTTGAGGCTCAGAGGAGTAGAAGATTTCAGGCCAGTGGCTCTGAATCTTGGGAGCACAGTAGAATTCCCTGAGGTCTTTGATGAAAATCTTGATGACTGTACCTCAATCTGGGAACCAATGAATCATAATCTTGAAACCCGATGGAAGCTCTTCATGAAACTCTATGCTTCCTAGCAGTGAGAGCTTCCAAATTAGTTAGTCAAAAGACTGAGCACGCAGTGAGGGAGGGGAAAGAGATAATCTCAATGACTTTTGGTTAAGATAGTCATCTTAATTGAAAAAGAGAGAGAGTCTGAGATATTGGGCTTGCTACGCTGACTTGCAGAAGCAAAAGCCTTTTAGACTCAGCGTGAGGTCCATTACTACTCGAATTGTCTATCTTCAACATTTCTTGTTCTATAGCCAATTTTATCTTCTATTAATATGGCTATCTCAGTTTCCTTGTGATTGGCATTTGCCTCATGCATCTTTTTCTATTCTTTTACTTTCACCTGCTTTCTTATATACAGCACATAGTGGCATCTCATTTTTATTTTTGTTGTTAATCCAATCTTACCATGTCCATCTTTTACCTGATGATTTCCATGTAAGTTCCTTTAGGTTTGTTTTACTAGTAATTGTCATATATTTGGACCTAATTCTACCATATCTGTCAAGTTTCCTCTTTGTTATTCTTTAACATTTTTTAAAACATTTTGACTGATTAATTTCTGTTTCTTTGTTTGTTTTTCTAGAAGTATTTTTCACCCTCTCAACTGACTTGGCATCTTTGTATTTTATTTCTATTCTTTTAGTCATTATACTCAAAATTTTTCCAGTCTAAATTGAACAATATTTTCTTATAATAAAATTTGAAGGTATGAAGTATAACACATATGGAAAAGTGCAAAAATTAGGGCACAATTGAATGAACAGTTATAAAACAAATACCTGTGCATAACTCAGATTAAAAACCATAAGCAGCACCCTCAGAAACTTCTTGTCTTTTCATCTCAATCATAAATTCCTCCTTTTTAGTTAGAAATAACCATTATCT
The DNA here is from genome assembly GCF_000412655.1 of Myotis brandtii. Taxonomy (NCBI): domain Eukaryota; kingdom Metazoa; phylum Chordata; class Mammalia; order Chiroptera; family Vespertilionidae; genus Myotis; species Myotis brandtii. Next base: position 513,302 of record NW_005360273.1, on the reverse strand, counting down.
TTAAGTTTAGTTTTACTCTTTTTGAAATTCATCCATATTTTTGTAGGTAGTTCCAACTACATGGTTGGTTGGTTCATTTTCATTCTTGTATAGCATTCCATTGTATGATTATGTCACTATTTGTTTATCCAGTCAACTGTTGATGGCCATTTGGGATAATCCTAGTTTTTGAAAACTGAATAATGTGACTAAGAACATTATTGAATATATATGCTAATGAACCATATGCTTTAATTTCTGTCTAACAATGGAATTACTATGCTCAAGCCAAATATGACATCAACTATAGTGGATAATGCCAGTTTTCCAAACTAGTTAATCCAATTTATACTCCCATCTGCTGTGTATTAAGAGTTCTTATGACTTCACATCTTCAACATGGTATTATGAGTACTTTAAAATTATTGCCAATCTGGAGATTGTGTGGTGGTACCTCATTATGATTTTAAAATGCTATAAAAAGATTAAGCATGTTTTCATATGTTAACTGGCCATTTAAATTTCCTCTTTAGCCAACTGATCATTCTTGCCTTTTATCTATTTTATTATTGGATTGTCTACCTTGTTCTTATTGATTAGTAGGAGTAGTTTTTATATATTCTGGAATTAAATCTTTCGATTATTAAAGGTTTTAATGCTATTGAAAGCTGTATCTTTTAAAATTTAAGTTTGTAATAGTTGGGTCATGCTACATAAAAGCTTAATAGATTTTTGTGTATATATTGGCATTCAGTTGCCTTGCTAGATTCTCTTATCAATTCACATGGTTTTCCCACAAATTCTATTAGATTGTCTACATAAGCAACAATAGTATCTGTGAATAAATGAGTTTTATTTTGTCCTTTACAGTACCATCTTTCTTGGTGATCACATTTCAGAAAAATGATCCCTAGGTTCTAGAGCAAGCATGTCGAACTCGCGCGAGTTTGACGTGCTAGTTCTAGAGAAAGATATTTCTGGGTTGTAGAAGAGGTACATCCCCAAGGAACAAAGAAGAAATTTAGAATTGCAACTTTTCTAAAGTAAATGCAGTAAGAAAAGGAAGGTCAGGGACCTATAGTCAGGAAGAAACCTATCTGAAGTTTTGTTAGGTGAGGAGAACATTAAGGCCATCTTGGTCAGAGGTTAATGTAATATTTTATAAATAACGTTAATTTTTTTTTCTATTTTCCAATCTTTCTACCTCTCTTATTGCCATTTCTAACTTCTCTACCTTGGATCATGGTTTTACTTTATATTCCTGTCTGATCAAATAGCACATAACACATATATGACATTTAGAAGCAGTCATTAGGGAAGAAGAGGAGAGATTATTATGTAAACATACATTCTATTTCTAAGTAAACCAATGGGACATAATGGAGTAAAATCCCAAATTATTCACAAACTGTTCCAGATGTTAATTTGAAAGTTTAGCTTTCATATAGACCCATGGGAACCTATTTAACTTGTAATGTAACTTTCAATCAATGAATAGCAAGTGCCTATCCAGGCGCTGTAATAAGTGTTGGGGACACAATAGTAATCAAAGTAAACTGTTCCTGTTCCTGTATGGCCAGAGATACAAACTATACAAGCAAAGTAATGAAAATGTAACCAGCCATGAAAATAATTAGTAAGTACAGGGAGAAGTACATGGGAGTACACAGAACATGAAGAGGTTAGCCTGATCACGGAGAAGGGGCAGGGAGAGTTGTGGGAGAAAAGATGTGCAAACACCAGAAGGCAAGAAAAAATAGACAGGGGTAGGCAAAAGTAGGTTTACAGTTGTGAGTACATGAAATACAGTTTATTCTTGTATTATTATTTATTTATTAATTATTGTAATCACCATTATTATTATTAGTATTATTAACCTACTTTTGTCCACCCCTATATTACTTTAGTGAAACAAGGAGGAGTTACTAGTGATGGGATAGAAGAGAGTGTAGGGCCACTTTTGGGAGGAATGATGCAAGATGAGAGTCTGGAGAGATAAACTAAGATTAGATAAATTAAAAGCAATGTTGAAATGTTTTGATTTATCCTAACAGCAATGCAGAGTCATTGAAGGATTTTTTTAAAAATATATTTTTTATTAATTTCAGAGAGGAAGGGAGAGCTGGAAACATAAATAATGAGAGAATCATTGATCAGCTGCCTCCTACATGCCCCACACTGGGACTGAGCCTGCAATCCAGGCATGTGCCCTGACTGGGAATCGAACTGTGACCTCCTGGCTAATAGGTCGACACTCGATCACTGAACCACGCTGGCCAGGCTCATTGAAGGATTTTATGCAAGGAAGTCATAACTTGGCTAGGTTTCCATTTTGCAAATATTCTTTGGCTAGAGTGTGAAAAATAAAATGGAATAGTGGGGAGTCTGGGAAACCAGGTGACATCTTTTCAGTAATCCAGATGAGAGATGATTTTGCCTTCACAAGGTTAATGAGGATGAGTATGGAGGGAAATGGATGGACTCAACAACAATTTATTTGTGCTGCTTGTATGGAAGTGAGAGGTTTAAAAAGGACTGTTCAAAAGATAACTCCATGGATTTGCTTTAATCAGCCTTTTTCTTTTTTTTTCCTTTTTTTAAAAAAATATATTTTATTGATTTTTTACAGAGAGGAAGGGAGAGGGATAGAGAGTTAGAAACATCGATGAGAGAGAAACGTTGATCAGCTGCCTCCTGCACACTCCCCACTGGGGATGTGCCTGCAACCAAGGTACATGCCCTTGACCGGAATCGAACCTGGGACCCTTGAGTCTACAGGCTGACGCTCCATCCACTAGCCAAACCAGTTAGGGCCAGCTTTTTTTTTCTGGGGGAAATGATTGCAGCTAGAAAACTCGAATCTTAGGAACACCTGGTCCTTGATGCCAACCAAGCTTCCATAAGATACTTGTGTGGAGAATAGGAGCTCCTTTAGTTTCTTGTTTCTGACTCAATGAAGAGAAAGGATTCTTTATTTGCTCATCCCTCGGTGAGGAGGGAATGTTATCTTCAATATGGACATTAAGTAGAAGCAAAAAAATCAAGTTGTCAGTATGAGTTGATGGAGATGAAGGAAGGGAGAATGAAGGTCTGCGGGTCACAGGAGTTGGGGAAAGTAGGGATCCTAGCTTAAGCCTAAGTCAGGGCCACTGCTACTGAGCTGTATCCAGTGGAACTCCTAGACTGATAGGATGTGTCCATAAGGAGCCTAGAAGCCTCCTAGAAAAGAGCACATCCAATACAGTCTTAATTAGTGTGGAAGAAAAGGTGAATCAGAGCATAGCAAAATGTTTGCAGCGTAGAAGCTAAAAGCCTGGGTTCTAGAGCTATAGTGGGATGGTTAATAGCAAGAGTTCGCCCTCACTGGTTTGGCTCAGTGGATAGAGCGTCGGCCTGCAGACTGAAGGGTCCCGGTCAAGGGCATGTACCTTGGTTGTGGGCATATCCCCAGTAGGGGGTGTGCAGGAGGCACCTGATCGATGTTTCTCTCTCATCGATGTTTCTAACTCTCTATCCCTCTCCCTTCCTCTCTGTAAAAAATCAATAAAATATATTTTTTTAAAAAAGAGTTCATTCAACTCCACCACTACATGGCCCAGCTTCCTTATTTGTGAAAAGAGTAACTTCTCTACTTATCTGATATGGTTGTTGTGAGGATTAAATGAATTAATATATGCAAAGCACTTTGCAAAGCACTTTGAACAATCTCTGACACATAATAACTCAATACATATTAGGTATTATTATTATTAGTATTATTATTACATGAAGAATGCACTCTTCATGGAGAAATAAGTGGCAAAAAGTAGGTGAAAATATAATAATGAAATAATGGTCTTGACTAAAACCTTGGTAATATATTAGGGCACAAAAAAAAGGAATGTTTGTGGTGCTCTCAGACATGCCATAGTACCCACTCATCCTGGATGCCAGCTCCAAGCAGATCCCAGGCAGTGGGCCTCTGAAGAACACCAGGGTTCCCAAATGCAGATCAAAGTCATCCCTGGGTGATGTTCCCTTGCTGTTTTAGATTAACTTCCACTGTTTGCCATGTGATATTTAGTCTTAGAGAGGCATATTACTGATAAAAAAAGTGTGACTTATTTCTGAATAGCAAATAAGGAAATCAGGGGCAATCTGAGAAAAGTTCTCAATTGTGTTCCTGCTAAAGTACGTGAAGTACATGCCACTTGCTCAGTGGGAAAGACTATTGGCAGACTGACAAAATGATTCATTGCTGAAATGTATTCAAATAGAATTAGAGAGAAAAACCCGGGCTAGAATCTAACAGGAAATAAGCTCCATGGGTCATCCTGAGTTATAACTTTTTCAGTGTGTCTGTATGAGTTTAAGTTTATTTTAATAATACTAGGATGAACTGTATTGAGCAAGGGGATGACTTTTTTGTAACATACGGGAAAGTTTTCTTTTATCACTCAGGTTTTACCGTCTATTTTTTCACTTTTTATACAAGTATTTTCCCCTTCATTTTAGGATAATTTTGGTCAGTGTTTTTTTTCAAGATATGACTGAAATTATTTTGTTGTCTTTAGGAAAAAGGCCAAATAGTCACAGTGACTTTAAAAAAAAATTAAATAGAACTGACTGCACAAAATTTAAAAGCCATTCTTGGTTTTCACCGGAAACTTGAAAAATAAGTCAAAGGTGGTAAACACACAATACAATATACAGATGATGTATTCTAGAATTGTACACCTGAAACCTATATAATTATATTAACTAATGTCACCCCAATAAATTCAATAAAAAAAGAAAGAAAAATAAATCAAATTGATACTTCTAGCTTTCAGCTTCCAAAATATTTTTTGCAATTCCTTTATCACTCTGCTTCCAGGAACATAGTTTTAAAACTCAAATATGAGCATGTACTTTCCTGCTTAAGACTCTTCAGTGGTATCCACACACCTGAAATGTACCAGGCCTGCCCCCAATCTGCACATACTCCCACTGCAGCATCAGCTCCCAATAGGATTCCTCTTTGTCTCTGTGCTCCAGACACACAAGAATTCCTTCTGGTCTTCGATGTACAATCTTCCTTTTAGTTCAGATATTAAAAACCCAACTACAGACAGAGGCAGATGAATGTAAAGTGAAACAGGTCAGGGAGTGATGGCTGTCTGTGGCAAATTGGCGCGCCCATACTCTCATGAAAGCATTGGTTCAGCTGATTGCTGCCTTGTGTTAGAGCCTCTCATTTTTCAAGGAATCTGGAAATCTGTTTGTTTGTTTTTTACCTGTAACTTCAAAGTTCTTAAATGTTAGTAACTAATTTTTAAAGCACTCTGAAAGTCAATAGATCATGTTTTGTTTATATATTTATTTCTCTAGGCAGACAGATTGCTAACCCTTAAATGCACTAGTCCTTCTTTTCATTACCCCCTCTCCTCAGGCCTTAGTCTCTCATCTTCTCAGGAGATGCCCTCCATTGTTACGTTCCCTTGTTCTACAGCTCTCATAGCAGCCCATGCAGTGCCTTTTGTAACATGCATCATACTTTTTAAGTCATCATCCCAATAGACTCTTACAAATTTCATGAAGTTAGAGACCGTGCGTACTTTTTAAAATTGTATCCAGAAAAAATGCTAGGGATAAAAAGACCACTGAATGAATTTTTGTGAATCTAATTGAAATGGATTATAGTATTAGCTTCATTATATTAAATATCCTATATTATCCCCATATTATAGATTGAGAAATTATAACACTGCAGACTTAAAATGACCTTTTTAAGGTTATTCAGCCCTTAGTAATATATCCAGCTTCTGAATCAGAGATCATAGTTCTTGCCACTGGGTCATGCTATTTTTCTTAGTAATCCTTGGATTTTCATAATATTGGAAGTCTAGCCCAGCCAGGGTGGTCAGTGGTTGACTGTCAACCCATGCACCAAGAGGTCACTGGTTTGATTCCTGGTCAAGGCACATGCCCAGATTGCAGGCTCTATCCCCAGTAGGGGGCATGCAGGAGGCAGCCAATTCATGTTTCTCATTGATGTTTCTGTCTCTCCATCCCTCTCCCTTCTCCTCTCTCTAAAGTCAATTTTAAAAATTGGAAGTGTAAAACCCTTGACCACTATAAATTGCTTAAAATAAATTCTGAACATGTGTTTAAATATTTGTTATATAGACAGAGTGAGATCAAAAGAAAATCTAGAAAAGCAAAAACAAATAGCATTGCTAAAGGATACAAAGAATGTATTCAATTTGGAAAATAATATTACTTATTTTTATTCTGGATTTAATACTTTTATGAACAGTTAATGTTTAATTAGGTTATAGTAATGATTAATTGCCTGACCCATCTATGCATTATTCTGAATCTTGTTTCTTTGTTATAGAAGATGAGAGTAAATTTTGATTTCCTTTTAAAAAGTCCATTTTTTATTTATCCCCATACAATTATGCTGGCATCTATGAATATGCTGGGGAGATGGAAGAAGGGGATGAGTAAAATAAAAGATAGGAAATAGAAGAAACAAAACAAGTTACAGAACTACTTATATAAATAAATTATAAGGAAATAATAGGCAATAACTGGTTATTTTTTGGTTCAGAAGGGGCCAAAGATTTCAAGAGGGCAATTTGTTGCTCCACTTTAAGACCATAAAAAAGTTTATATTCTTTGAATGAATAATGCTATTTCTAGTAATCTCTCTTAAGGAAGTAAACATATCCCAAATAGATAAATGGTTTTATACATTATGACATATCCCAACAATAGGATATCATAAAGCTATTAATGATGTTTTTTAAAACATTAAATTATGTAAGCAAATGGTCATTGCATAAGGTTAAAAGAAGGAAAAATTCAAGTCTTTATAATAAATTTAATCACAATGTGTTAAAAAGTGAAAACAATAGGCTATATAATAACTACTCCAAAATTTGTTACAGCTGAGGAATAATATTTTGAATATTTTTATTGTTTAAAAAATAAATTTTCTATGCTTTACATATTTGTATATTTAGTTATTTTGTAGATGTTAAATAAAGAAAACAATAAAATTATGAAATATATCCTTTAAGGCACTGAAATTAAAGAATAAGTCTAATAGGAAGTGTGAGAAGAAACATAGCCATGGGCTACTCTTTTTTGATAAAATAAAATGAGGATATGTGAATTGACAGTACTGTATCTGCATCTTTATAAATATTGTAGAATAATATAATTATAGGTTACTTTAAGTACCCCAAAGTAATAAACTAATTGGTAAATTCAGGTTAAATTATAAATTACAAAATAATGAAACAACCTTATAGAGAATTTGGGAAATGAAGGGAGAAAAATCATCTCCCCAAATCCACAAATTGAACACAACCATTGTTAACATTTTGGAGTCTCTTCTTTAAAGTTCCCCAACCATCCACCTCTAGATAATCTTATTTTTACATATTTATAATCATAATAAACACACAATTTTATGTTCTTTTAAAAATTTAATTCACACACGCATTTTTACATTGCTATAGTCATAAATTCTGTAATATTACATTCAGTCTAATATTTATAATATTTACTTTCACTCATTAAAATTATATTCAATTTTGTAAAATAAATACATCACGATGTGATGAACAACTTTGCACATATATTTTATCTTTTATTTTGGAATTGTTTCCATAGAATAGATTTCAGACTTTATTTTTAGATAATGAACGATGTCAGATACTTCAAATTACAAATGAGTCTAATTAGAAGTGTTAGGTGGCAAAAAAACATTCCCAGCTAAAGTTAAACAATCAAAAATTATAAATTACTGAGAATAGATTATTATGTCAGATCAAACTGAGGTACATTCATTTTGCACCATTTCTCTGAATTCTTTATATATTAGAAAACACTTAATCAGCCAAACAAGGTTTTGAGCTTGGTTCACTCAGTTCTATGGCTTCCGTTTTCATCATCCTGTGTATTAGAGAAGGCATTTCAGAAGTGTTTGCCCTCAGGCCAAGGAGGTTGTGTGGGCTCAAGTACCTGCATGCTCACTCTCAGTGAAATCATCTTGCCTCTAAAGGAGTTTATAATTAGTAACAGTTTGAACAGATTTCACTGTCAGTGGGAGAAACTATTTAGGGATTAGGTTGGGCATGTGTAAGAAACAAGGAGGTGATGAAAGAAGTTTGGTGTCAAGCTCTGTTACAGGCACCTTGATATTCTTCACATGCAAGAAAATTTCCCCTTTTTGGTCCTTCCTTTACTAATGATGAAAGTGACCCATCCCAAGTTTGTGGAGAGGAGTTGGCTGATGAGAAAAGCAGGCTAGATGTGTGTGAGATCACATCCTGTGCCCAGTAAAGGTGGGGTTTGCCCTAACACACCTTTATTACATACCAGACCAAGAGTTTCATGTGAAACCAATATGCTCTGCCCTTTGTGGGATCCTCAGCCCTTTCTGTCTATATTCAAGGGTGGATATAATGCGGTCCTATGGGAATTCACTTCCATAAATTGCTTTTGGCTTAAAGGCCTAAGAACATATTTGTAATAGAATTTACACCCTTGGTCATTATGTTAAGCCAGTCGTTCTCAACTGGGGATAATTTTACCTCCCAGGAGATATTTACCAATTCTTCAAAACATTTTTGTTGTAAAAAATTAGGGGTGAACCTGGCCGGTGTAGCTCAGTGGTTGGGCATTGACCTATGAACCAGGAGGTCACGGTTTGATTCTGGGTCAGGGCACATGTCCGGGCTGAGGGCTCGATCCCCAGTGTGGGGTGTGCAGGAGGCAGCTGATCAGCGATTCTCATCATTGATGTTTCTCTCTCTCTCTCCCTCTCCCTTTCTCTCTGAAATCAATAAAAATATATTTTAAAAAATTAGGGGTGATATTACCAGCATCTAGTAAGTAGAGGCTAAGGATACTGCTAAATAACCTACATTGCACAGATTAGCCCTCTAAAACAAAAATTTATCTGGCCCCAGATATCAATCGTGCTGAGGTTGAGAAACGCTGCATTAAATAAATGTGTTTTGGGGAGGAATGGTAGGCTGCTTCTGAGCACATGAAGTCTTATGACAAACTCACAGAGCAGCAAATAACATGAACTCTTTTTCTATAGGTGTCCAAGTCTTCTGGGAAACAGACTAATAATGAAACCAATGTTGTTATGGGTTTTGATAGAGGTACCATGTACACAAGGAATTTTCACTGAAAAAAAACAAAACAAAAACAAAACTTCACTTTGAGAATTTAAGGAAGGCCTATTATTAGTTGACATTATTTACATGACACAATGTGGTTTAACTTTTAGCTACTTTCAGTTGCAAGTAGCAGAAAACATGTCAATAAAAGTAATTCACATAACTGGAAAGACCAGCGGTAACGTGAGCTTCAGTGTGGTTTTTTTCAGCAGCTCAGTGATGTCATTAAGGAAGGGCTAATCCTTTCTCTCCTCTGCCTTTGCTTTTTAAAGCAGGTATGCTTTTTTTAAAAAAAAATATTTAATTTAGACAGAGAAGAAGGGAGAGAGAGAGAGAGAGTGAGAGAGAGAGAGAAAGAAACATCTTGATTGCCTCCCATAGGCATCCCAATCCAGGATGGAACCCGCAACCTGGGTATGTGCCCTGATCGGGAATTGAACCGCAGCCTTTCGGTGTACAGGATGATGTTCCAACCAATTGAGCAACACCGGCCAGGGATCCCCTCTGCCTTCTTAAACTCTATTTCAGTTTAAGATTTATCTCCTTCCTGCTCATAAAATGGGTGCCAAGTACACAGCAATTGCAAGAAAGGAAAAGAATGCCAATTCCAGAGTCCCCTCAAAGGAGTCAGGAAATATTTTTCGCATATACCTCACCTTATGTCTCACTGTTACCAACTGGGTCATCTGAACAAAAAACTGTGCACAGGGTGTGAAATCATGCTAATTAGCTAGAGTTGAGCCAAGTTCAAACCATAGCACCAGGAACGTGTGGATATTTAAACAAAAATCAGGATAGCTATTGAAAGAAACAAAATAGATGGTAGCTAGGCAATCACAATGTCCACTAAATGTGGAACAAAAATTCAGGACAGAAGAAACAGCTTGGATAAAGTGACAAAGGAAAGAAAGAGCACGCCCTGGCCCTGGCTGGTGTGGCTTAGCTGGTTGGAGCGACGGCCCATGTACTGAAAGGCTTTGAGTTCTATTCTTGGTCAGGGCACATACTAAGGTAGTGGGTGCGATCCCAGTTGGGGCATGTACGGAAGGCAACCAATCGATGTTCTCTCTCACATCAGGTTTACTCTCTCTCTCTCTCTCTCCCCGCAACTTCCCCTCTCTTTAAAATTGATAAGCATATCCTTGGGTAAAGAGTAAGGAAAAAAAAAAAGAGCAGAGCCTGTTTAAACTGAATCTCTAAAATTGATATGGCTAGAACCCCGGAGGCGTAGTGCGAAGTGGAGCAAATGAAATTGGGAAGGAAGGCAGGGGCCAGCTCATAAAAACATCGAAAAGGTAATGATAAGAGATGTTATTCTGTAGCCATGAAAGGATTTTCTGAGCCAATAGTTAATTCTGAACCATTAAAGGATTTTAAGCAGAAGAATCTCATGATGAAAATTATATTTTTGATGAATATTTATGGTAATATAGAGAAGAATGGAAAGGAGGAAGTTGAAACTGGGAGCAAAGAGAACTCTAATTTTGGATAACTGACCTAATACCTCTGAGTTTTATTTGTAATATGATAATAATTATACTTCCTTGCTATGAGGATTAAATGAGACAGGTAATATAGTAGGTAATGCAAACTTGGTCAAATTCATTATCTTAAATAAGAGTCCATTTTCTCTCTAGTGCACATGGCATGATTAGATGGTACTATGTTTATCAAAAGTATAGTGTAACTGAAGGAAACAATCATACCATGTCACTATAATTGATTATTGGTAATAGAGGAGATGAAGAGAGGTAGGGAGGGTTGAAGATATATCTCAGAGAAAGAATCCACAGGGTTTTCTGATAGTTTGGATATAGAGAGTATGGAGAATGGAGAAATCAATTAAGCCTCCTTGAGTTTTTGGTGTGAGCAACGGGATAGATTGTGTTTTTTTTCTACTGAGATAGGAAAGCTTGGGGTAGAGGTGTGAACCAGGTGTTATTTTATGTTTTTAATATTTTAAATTTGAAAGGTTGGTAAGATACACAAATCGAAATGCCAGGGAAGAAATTGGAGGTGCAAGTCTGGAGCTTAATGGAGAAGTCTTCGGAAATACAGATACGGATTTGACAACACATCCGTAGCAGTTGTACCAAGGGAACTGTGAGATAAGCTGGGGAGAGCCTGGGAAGGGAGACTGCAGAATCTGAAGACATCTACCTTCTAGGAGTTTAGTGAGGGTGGAGAACTCAGCAATGGAGACTGAGGAGGAGAAGGCAATGAGGTAAGGAAAAAAGTCAGGAGCTTGTGAATTTGGGAGAGGAAAGGAGTGATCATCTGTGTCAAACTCCCAGGGGAGGCTGGGTGAGGTGAATACCAAATCCATTGTGCTGAACAGTATCCAGCTTTGGATGTCCTTAACTAAAGCAGGGCTAGCGGACTTCTGGGTATGGAATTCAGATAGAAGTGGGCTGGTAAGCGAATGGGAAATGAGGAACTGCAGGCAATATAAGTAGACAATTTAAAAAACCACATTCTAGAGAGGGAAGAGATGATCCATATTTTAAAAATCTCTACAACAAAGGAAATCTTTCAAAGAGAGCTGAGAAATCAGATAGGATCTAAGACAGAATGTAATAATAGGAAGATTTTGTTGTTGCTTTAGGGTAAGAATTGTAAAAGATAATTGCCCGTTGATGGAAATGATGCAGCTGGAGAGAAAGGAGCTAATAAATAAGGGAGCAGAGGCTCGGAGCAGATGTGAGTTCTCAGACCCAGGCTACAAGTGAAAGATTAGCTTCGAGGGGGCTGGACACATCCGGCCTTGTAGCAGAAGGGAAGATGCAAGAGATGATTCAGAGGCAGAGGGGCATACAGGTTTGAGGGGGAAGATCAGGGAGTGCTTGACCGATCACTTCATTGCTTGACTTGGCACATTGGGACATTTCAGATGGAAAAATCTATGGGTTTGGACAAACGTATAGTGACATATGTCCATCATTATAGCCTACATAATATTTTCACTACCCTAAAATCCTCTGTGCTTTGTCTATGCATCTCTCCCCTCACTCTCTCACTGCCACCCTGGCAACAATTGCTCTTTTCATTGTGTCCATAGTTTTGCCTTTTCCACAATATCATCTGGTTGGAATCATACATTTTGTATAACAGTCCTTTATCAGATGGGTTTTTGGGAAATATTTTCTCTCAGTCTGTGGCTTGTCTTCTCATTCTCTTGATATTGTCTTTTGCAGAGTAGAAGGTTTAATTTTAACTAAGTCGAGATTATCAATTATTTCTTTCATGGATTGTGTCTTTGGTGTTATGTCTAAAAAAGGCATCACTATAACGCTAGTCGTATAGATTTTTCTCCTATGTTATCCTCTAGGAATTTTATAGTTTTGTGTTTTACATTTAGGTATATGATCCATTTGATTTTATTTTTGTGAAGAGTGTAAGGTTTATGTCTAGGTTCTTTTTTTCTTTTTCTTTTTGCATGTGGATGTCCAGTTGTTTTAGCATCATTTGCTGAAGAGACTTTCTTTCCTTATTGTATTGCCTTTGCTTCTTTGTCAAAGATCAGTTGACTCTATTTGTGTGGGTCTGTTCTGGGCTCTCTGTTCTGTTCTTTTGACCTATTTGTCTATTATTTTTCCAATATCTGAGATACATGAAATGTAAATGGGGCATCACTATCTCACAGCTTTGAAAATCATCAGAACATTAACCCAAAAGAAACTGTATTTTTAGAACCAGAACCAGGCAAGCTCTGTGGGTCCAAGCAACATTATTTGGAACAGAGAGACAGAGGAACAGAGATCAGAGCTGGTCCCCCTGTGATTGTGAGTGGCTCACTTAACCTCTCTGAACTTAAACTATATCTTCTATAAAGCAAAGATCATTATACCTGTCTTGAACAGCAATTATAAATAATAGCAATAAAGCACTAGAGTGGAAAGTTCATGGTAAACTCAGTAACTACTACAGCTAATACTATTACTACTACTACTATTAATCCTCCTCCTACTACTTATTGGCAGTTTTGGATACTTTGGTTAAAATGAATACCGAAGGACTTTTTATTTTATTTATTATTTATTTTTTTACACCCCTCACTGGGGATGTGCCTGCAACCAAGGTACATGCCCTTAACCAGAATTGAACCTGGACCCTTCAGTCCACAGGCCGACGCTCTATCCACTGAGCCAAACCGGTTAGGGCAGGACTTTTTATTTTGATGATGACCATGAGCATATTTATAGATGTTACTTACCCATGACAAAGACTTGTCATATTCTCTTCTTTCTAATTAATGTGATAAACTGTGGGTAGAAAACTAAAATACCAGTCTTTGTAGCTAAAAATCATCTTAAGCAGTGATTCCGTGTTTGTATTTCCCCGTTTCCCAGAATTATTGCTGTATACTCTAATGATAAGTAGTATGACACAAAGCATGGATTTTTATCCTTTTTTTCCCCTTTAACTGTCCAAAACATCCATTTTTATTTTATTAACATCCTATGAAATATTTTTTTTCATTATATAACACCTGAATGTTGCCCAAACTAAATTTGCTAGTGACATCAACAAATACGGATTTATTTTATAAGGGACTTTACTCAGGAATAATCAAAATAATATGTAATCATTAAAAATGTTGTACACTAAACTATTCTAATTTGTAAACATGCATGTTACACTTGTTAAATCTTAGTAAAGTCCAGCTATGTTTTATTTATTTTTTAGGCTCTGGTTCAAATGCTTCAAATAAGACAGCATTGAAATCAATGCTGTTTCTTATACTCTTTTAATGTTTATATGTCGCTGTTTGGAGTCAGTGATGGTTGCCTAGTAAACTACATTGCCATTTAATATAAATGCTTAAAAAATGACTAATAAGCTGCCTAGGCTATAGTGGAAGCTTAATTAGTAGTTTGAACTAGTTAAAACACTTTCCTTCTGAGGATTCATAGCCGTCATGATTTATGCAGTGAGCCTTTCACTCATTGTTCTTCCTATCTGGAAAGTTTTCCTGTGTACTTAGTTAACCTCTGTTTCTCTTTCAGATCTCAGCTAAGAAAACACTTCCTTAGGGAAGACTCCCTGACCCTCCCCAGCCTAAGACAGGTCTCTTGTTACACTTTCCATTAGTACTGAATATCCATGCCCTGACCAGCAATCAAACCTGAGACCCTTCAGTGCACAGGCCGACACCTAAGCACTGAGTAATGTGGGTCAGAGCCCTAGAAAAATATATTTGTTTACATACACATATAAAGTACATTACAATATTTGGGCCATTAGTACTTTTTGTTGTCCTTGTTGAGTTTGGGTTATTAGTCACTGTGGTGCTTAGTAACTTAACTAAAAGAAATGTATTCCACTACCAACAAATCCTATATAGCTTGCCAAGGATTTGGTCCCGTGTTTCCTAATGTAGTGAGACAAATTTTAAAATAAAACACTGCCATGAGTAACAGTTTCTCATAAACCCTTTCTAAGATAAAGGGATAAAAAGAAACCAAAACATATAAATGAAAAAATTAATCATCTTATAGCAACAAGAATTATTGTGCAAATATATATTTTTAAAATATATTTTTATTGATTTCAGAGAGGAAGGAAGAGGAAGAGAGAGATAGAAACACCAATGATAATAGAGAATCATTGACTGGCTGCCTCCGGCACGCCCCTACTGGGGATTAAGCCCACAACCCGGGTATGTGTCCTTGACCAGAATAGAACCTGGGACCTTTCAGTTCACAGGCCGACGCTCTATCCATTGAGCCAAACCGGCTGGGGCATATTGTGCAAATATTAACATGGTGTTGTCAATGCATATTCATTAACATGAAAAATTGTCCAAAGGTAATAGTAAATGAAAAGAATTTGGTTGAAAAATTTCATATTCTATAAAATTTTAGTTTTGTCAAATATACATATATCAGAATGATTAAGAAAGACTAGAAAGTAATGTTATTATAGGTGATTATTATTTTCTTATTTGTACCTTCCTATATTGGCAAAATTCATTAAAATTAGTATCTGATGCATTTTTTATCAGAATAAAATAAAGAATATTCTTACTCCTATTTCAGAAAACCTTATTTCATCTCAAAGCTATAAAAATGAATTAACTTCTTAGAACTTTTCACCTTCTTCCCCCACAACCACTTCTTCCATAGATTATTCTTTATTCATGATCTATAAAAATTAATTTTTTCAAAGTGTAAACTCTTACTTTTCCAAATAATATCCTTTAAAATAAGTGTTATGCTTAACTTCATAACTAAGGTCTCGTAGCTTTAGCAATGGAATAGCGTATGAAAGAAAAAAATGTTGGGTTTCATAGTAAAAAATGTCTTCTAAAAAGTAATTAAAAATCTTTTTAAGTGTTAGTTGACATCTTGAAATAGTTATTATTTTGTTTGATTATATTAACCACGGAGTCTAACCAGGAAGTTTAATGGTTTACCATCATGCTTTCTTTTTTAAAAATAGTTGACACTATTACAGATGTCCTCTGTTACTCCCACCCTTTTCCCTCCTCCACCCAGCCCCAGCCCTCCCTTCCCACCCCTGGCCTTCACCACATTGTTGTCTGTGTATCATTCCATTTTCAGTAAAATACAAACTCCTTACGATACCCTGGGCTCTGCCTTCTCCATCAGGCACAGTTCATACCTCTCTCTTTGTTCCCAGTGCTTCAGATACTCTGGACTCTCTTCTGTTCTTTGAATAAACTCAAAATCTTTTGCTTCTCCAGGTCTTAGCATTTGCTGTTCCTTGTATATGAAACCCATTTACCAGGCTTTTTCACATGGCTGGAGCTGTATCTCAATTCAAACATCACCTTTTAGAGACATTGCATGCTATTATATTACCCTGTCTGTTTCTTTCTCAGCTCTTATCACAGTTTAGTTAACTTGCTTAAATTTACTTTTTGTGTATTACTTGCTTTGTCTCTTCAGTAGAAAGTGAGCCCTATGAGAAAAAGAAACTTGTCCTTCATTTCCCTAGGGCCAAGAATCTTGACTGGTAGAGAATAAGGTAGAGACCCAACAAATATTTCTTTATTTGAATGTATAAATATTAGGAGATTGCTTTCCCTACCTTCCAAACCCCATATTATAAGGAACTTGAATATAAAAAAATTGCTAGATTCAGGTGCAGATGAAGTTTAAGTAATTTCTGAAATTTAACCAAAGAACTTTGAGTTTCAACAAGAATACAGCTGGATTATAAAGTTCTCATAAAATAAGTGTAAGAGATGGAAAAATCTAACCACTACAACATATTTCCAAATGTATTAGGAAGTCACAAGATTCCATAGGAATCCTAATATTTATTCTGAAATACTTTTTTGCAGTTACTTCTGTACTTTTTAATTTTAGAGTCACATGCACAGATTACAGCAAAAGTCTCCTTCTTCTTTATCAATTGCAAATATATTTATATTTAGAAATACTTCCCTGAACTCCACCATGTGTTTCTTTGTCTTACAGTATTTACATGGGCATGATTTATACCTATGATTACACCATGACTTATTTGTGACTTTTGTTTGGATATACCCTTTATTTATTTGTCCAGCTACGTGGGATTTTTCCACCACAATGAAAGCATTTGGGATTTTCCAATCTTTAGTCCTCAAATAGTTCCCTTTAAATTTCTCATAATTAAATAATTACATTGTGGGATGGCCCCATGACCCCTTTCTATAAATGGCATACTAGAAAACACCTGGCAAGGAGTATTCTCAGGGTCACTATAATCTTTCTTCATGCTTGGTGACTCACAAGTAACGACCCAAACACCAGTAAAGGAGAAGCTACCCAACCTAACTATAAAATTGTCTTGCAGCAGTAGCTGTCTTGGCAAAATTCCAATTTCCTGTTCATGCAAAATACATTAATTCTTAGTTTCCTATAACACTATAGGCTTTGTGTCAACATGCTTTATAATATGATGACTTAATATCTGATGAAATACAATGTATGCCTAACTCTTTAACAGAAGTTACCTTCCATGTTAACTATTTAAAATTTTTTTTAAGAAAGAAGTTTTATAGGGAGTGTGCAGAGTTGGAAATCCCCATTAGATTAGGAGTTTAATGAGAAATTCAAAATGTAGTGGATGAGGCTCTTGCCCCTCACTTGTCCTATAAAAATAATTTATGCCATGAATTTCTCTTTCTTATCAGAAGTCAACATAAGGAAGATTATTTAATAAAGTTCCAAAGTTTGAACAATAAAATATTTGTCCCAAATAAAAGTGAAGTTAGCATTCATACAAACAAGATGAGTTTTTAACCCTTAAGCACTAGTTTAATCTTCTTAAATTGCATCAAATTTCTCCAAAATTCTAGTTCTCTCAGAGTAAACTAAGGATAAGAAAGTATCCGGAACTTTAAATAAGGTAGGTTTGGTAAAGAGTCTGACAAAAGGTTGATTAAAGATGATGGCACTGACTTTGTTCCTGAGAGGACACTTTAAACTTCTCTGAGTGAACACACAAAACTTCCCAGACCTGTTGGAAATTGTCTCTTGAACCCAAGTCTCTTAGCCATTTTAAGTTTGGGGAATATCCAGGGACTTAAAAGCACAAAAGGATTTGTGGCTCCACAGAAATAGTCATAAAGATAACATAAAATGATGACTAGAAAAACAATAAATTAAAAAATCATTAAAAAGGAATAAGTTTAGAATGTTAAAAATTTCCTGATGTTTCCCTAGAACATAAGTAAATATGACTCTCCAGGTGAGGACTGTAATGTGCTGATTTTTCTAAATGTAATGGATTATGGAACAATTTTGTCTTGGGACATTTGATGAGAATAGTGCCTCAAAGACTAGCCTTTATTAAATTCTGCTGTGATGTCAATCTTTTCTTATTCAGATATTGATTGGCCAATTTTTAAGGTATTTTTTCTCTTTGATCACCATCTATTTCATATTGCTAATGGTGCCAACAGGTCATTTAAACCAAACCACAGCCAAAGAAGGGATACAATCTAAAACAGTTTATTTTGCTAATTATTTGTAGCTCTGGCTTTGGTTTTGATTTTTTAATTTTTTTTGACTGGGTAAATTGGACACTTGTTTGATTGGCTGTTCAGAAACAGCACCCTCCCTTTTTGAGCAAACTTTCACTCTCTTTTTTCTGGGAATTGCCCTTCCTTCTCCACCACAGCATGGGAACTGTGCTGTTCTTACAGTGAGATCCTGCCTCTTGGCCAGAATTGTGAGATTGTAGGTAAAAAATAATAATAATAATAATAGTAATTAAAAAATCAGAAAAAGAGAGAACAGTTACTGACTGAATGAATAAACTTCAACCTCGGGCTCTGTTGCCAGTAATGTTCATATACACTTGGAAACAAGAAAAGTAAGCAGGAGATAGGGAGGAAGAACAACGGGTGGGGGGCAGGGGGGATGCAGGCAGAAATAGAGATAGAGATAGATAGAGAGGTAGATACATAAGTAGATAGATAGATAGATAGAGAGATAGATAAGGAAGAATTAGAGGAGGTGGAGGAGAGAAGAAGAGCAATGAAGCAGTTTCAGAGATAAACAAAGATGAACATTGGGAGAGACTCTGGAGTTAAATTCCCATTTCAGTTGGCTTGAGGCAGCCATAGCCTGTCCTTACGTTCTGTGAGAAAATAATACAGTCCCCTTTTTGCTTAACTAGCTAGAGTCCATTTTACTTACTTATAACCAAAAGAATTATAATTACTCTATCTAAGCATAAACAATTGAAGTATTGAGTAAAATCAGAGCCATTACATCTAACTTACAGCAATCATGATATCCATAGAAAATTCAGATTTTATTTTTTCAACTAGCATTTAATATTTGAATTGAGATCCCTTTAATAGGTACAGTTTGCAGAAAATCCTAGATGAGCTATTATTATGAGAAAATGAATCTTTAATCAATTAAGAAAAATATTGAGTATATACTTTTATTTTAAAACCCTCATCTTTAATTTAGTCGGCTTTTGCTACCTTGCTTTTGTCCATATGTGTGCCAGGCAATAAGAATAAGATGCTGTGGAGGCCACAGGGGCATAGGCTACCAAGGAGACAGAACTGTACCTCACATCACCCTGCTTGGCTTATGAGAAAATGAATCTTTAATCAATTAAGAAAAATATTGAGTATATACTTTTATTTTAAAACCCTCCATCTTTAATTTAGTCGGCTTTTGCTACCTTGCTTTTGTCCATATGTGTGCCAGGCAATAAGAATAAGATGCTGTTGCATTCTAGGTAAAGATAATGAAGTAACAATATATAAGCATGATTTGCTGCATCAGGTAATGTAAATCTCTGAGAGCAAGAGACTTTTGAAGCACAATGGCAGAAGACTTTAGGAAAAAGGTGAGATTTGAACACAAACTTGAACGATGCTTAATAGAAAAAGGGGAAGAGTTACCAGTATGGAGAAAGGCAGAGAGATGAAAGCGAATAGCATGTTCCAGAAATGGTGGGTGGACTCTTTTGACTAGGATATAGGAAACTTGAATGATATGAAAGTGGAAAGATTGGTTGGAAACAGATTGTAAAATAGTCATGGGCAATGGAAATCAGTAGGTTTTCAACCAATAGAGGGATGCATATTTGTGTGTGTGTGTGTGTGTGTGTGTGTGTGTGTGTGTTTTAAGATAACTTTGGGGTTATCATGAATGATGCAGATGGGAAGATACTGGACAAAATGTATTATTGTTGATTATTGGATACATGACAAATGACCAAACTGGGGCTACAACAATGGCATTCATGAGAAGGATTGTATTTCAGGGCATAGTGTAATAACTGATGTTGGAAGTTTGAGAATGAAAGAAAAGTTGACTTTGTCTGAGGTCCTTCAACAGCCAAGTACATGGATGATGATATTAACAGAAGCATAATGAGAACTGAATGAATGCGGAAATGGAAGCTGATTTTGAACATGTCAGATTGAGATGCTTTGGAATAACCCAGGTTTACATATACAATAAGCAGTTAGATATACAGTGGGGCCTTGACTTACAAGTGTCCCGACTAACGAGTTTTTCAAGATATGAGCCGTCTCTCGGCCGATTTTTTGCTTTGAGTTGCGAGCTAAAATTCGGGTTACGAGCCAGCTTCAGGTACCCCACCGCTAGTTGGCGCAGCGAACGTCACAGGGAACGCCACAACATCAGCCCAGCATCACCTGTCTCACTCGTTCACTTTATGATTTGACATATGAGTAATTTGAGTTACGAGCTCTGTCACGGAACGAATTAAACTCGTAAGTCAAGGCCCCACTGTACTGTATAGTAACAAATACTCTCCTTGTTATAAAAGTGATGGGGGCTAGAATTACAAGACATGGAAATCATTACCCTCATCTGAGGAACACGGCAGGAAGAAAACCAGGAGAGAATAACTTGCAAAGACAAGAGAAACAGACTTTCAATGAGATGGTACCAAAGATTCAACTCCAAGGTCAAGCAAAATGAAAGTTGAAAAGTCCCAGTGAATCAAGCTATGAGACCTCCTCATTATGATCAAATGCACTGTGAAGGAGGACACACTAGACTTACTGTGCTAGCATTAGAGTAGTCTATGGAGGGTTTTCTCTTTTCTGTGAAACAAAAACATCTGTTTGTGGAGCCTATTTATCTCTTGGATTCCCCAGAAGATTCAAATGTGTTGAGGTTGTCTGTAAGACTGGATTGGAAATACCCAAAAGGAGTTTATTTGGGTAAGTGACTGAGGGATCATCAGCAACAGTTTTCATTCTATAAATGAGTGAGTCAGCCCCAAGTCAAAGGGTCATTGTCACATGGAAGGGTAATTCTGACTAAAGCTGGGGATGTGCTGTTGAACTTGTCCCTTTATTTTACACTTGTCCCCACACACTTGTGCAAGAACCCCAAAAGAGGAGATGATAAAAATAAAAGAGATGTATTTTAAAACTTGAGGGGACAAAGGAACACTTCCTTATATCCTATGCAATAGAGTGTAGCAAAGCTGTGGGTTAAGGGAAATTTCTCCATGTGAGGCTGCTTTTGGAGCAGGTCGAGTTATGGACCCGGCACAATACCTGGAAAAGAGGAGAAGCAGGAGAGAATGTCACAGTCAGAGAGGGCACAACAGGAACCAGAGCGGGGGCCGGGGGGGGGGGAGCCCTGCGGTTTGTGTGCTATTGTGAAGCAGGAACACCACAAACTCAGGTGCTTCCAAGGCTGAGATGGGGAACCTGGAGCCCCTACATTTGTGGCTGAGAGACAGAGGCAGAAAAATGCTGTTTTATTACGATTTTTATGGCTTTTCTTCTTGTTTAATGGAAATGCTCTACTTGGCCCTGTTTTTAAAATGGAGGTGCATGATTATTTTCATCTAACCAACTTAAATAAGAAAAAGAGATTCCTACCACTTTTCCTTCACTCAAATCAGGGGAGATTCATGAGAGTCAGCTCATGTATTTTCTAGAAATTCTAAACAAATTACACTATAGTTTAAAAAAAATGCTGTCTTGTTCATGTACTTTATTTCGGTGTTGCATAGCTGGAAGTTTTATCTTCTCATTTAGCAGGTCCTTTATAGTCTTTAGTGTTAAATCACACTATCTGTTGCTATTCAACACGTTAGAGGTAACATTATAATAATCTGTAATTGCAGGGCTTTGCATAGATCTCAAAAGCTATCATTCCAACACCACACAGATAATACATTAACATGATATAATGCATTTTAATTTCTTTAAAAAGTGAATTTTACTCATCAGATTATCTTGTCACATCCCATTTAATGTGGACCTAGAAATAGGAAAAGATTTCAGACTAGCAAATTGTTACACTTCAATAAGGACAGCTACCCTTATTTATGTGACTTAGTTGGGGAAATGTTTACTATTACACTAGACTCTGAAATTTAATAAACTGGATCTGGGTTAGATCAGGGGGAGGAGATAAATTCCAGAGTGAAACAAGGAAATAGATACAGAATGACATGAGCAAGATTATCATCAGATTAGAAAATAATCTCTTTCCTTGTCGTCTAAGGAGGAAGGAGAATAGGGAATGGAAGGAGTGCATGAACAGCTGAAACTTGTCATAACAAAGCAAGGCATGTGAATACTATCTCAAAAGCCACATTAATTTGCACAAAATAGGGAAAAATGAAAAAAAAATATGGTAATAGCTCTGGGTTGGTTAGAGCATCCATCCCGATATGCCAAATTTGTGGGTTTGATCCCTGGTCAGGACACATACAAGAATCAACCAATGAATGCATAAATAAGTGGTACAACAAATCGACATATCTCTCTGTCTCTCTCCCTAAAATCAATAAATAATTTTTTTAAAAAAATAAGGAAACAAATAAATTGCATGGAAATTATGATTTGACTATCGCAATTTTATAGTTAAAGATAATTTAATCTTAGCAATTTCCTTTGTAAAAAAATGCTATTTCCTAGCATTAGTTACAAGACTTCCTGAGTACTCTGAACATAATGAAAATCACTATATTCTTAGCATTTTTAAGATATAGTGAATATTTATTGGTTTGTGGCTGCCCGAAATCTTCTACTTCTAACAAGAGATTTGCTTTTAGGGAATTAACCTTTTCCTCCTTGGATAGAATCTGACTGGACAGTAATCAATCGGCTTTGCCCTTCTCAGCCAAAAGTTGAGCACCGTTTGAACACTGAACAAGTACTTGTAGAGACTCTACTCTGACTGGGCTGTGTGCTAGGTACCTAGACTTTTAGATTTTTTCAGCCTTGATTAAAATTAGGCATTTCACACAAATCGTGCCATTTACATGCTATTACTTTCTAAATTGATCTTGAATGAGGTATAAGAATGGGACTTTATTCGTTCCATTGCTGATGCCTTCATGCTCCCAGAAAGTTTCTTTATTTCCTACATGTAGCCCTCAAAGATATGCTTTGGTTCTTGAGTTTTCCTTAGCCTTCCTATAGGTTTTGTGATCTCCAACTGCCGTTTCAATATACTCCGATTTCTTAGTTTTAAAAAATCTGCCAATCAAGCCTGGGACTTTTACCCTCTTTCCTTATCATAACCGCACAGTCTTGATTCCTCACTGTCTCTTCAGAGAAGTTTTCTGTACTTAGCAACAAAGGACTCCAGCTGATACCTACAGTAGACCTTCCAAATGTGATCAAAGGGAAGACAACTATTTATTTATTCAACACAAAAATATGGAGTACTTACTGTGTGCTAGTGACATAGCAATGGACAGACATTTGGATGGCGAACAAGCAAAACTTGGCTCTTTTCCTCTAAAAGCTTATAGTTTTCCTATATCATGGTGGCTCCGCAGTGTGCTAATATTCTGGGAAGAATTAGAAACCGGGAATGTCAAAAAAGAGTGCTTGGGAAGTGACAGAGAGGACTCCAGACTGGGGCTATAATAAAGGAAGAGGATAGAGGTTGTGTGGCTAATTAGCAGTTTTTTAAATGAAAGGAACTATGCATGTAGATTCTAAGAAAAATAATTATGTATTTATGTGTCTAATTATTTCCCAGATGTGCTCCAGCTTTCTGTTTCTCATATCAAGTCAGGATCTCATGACTAAATGCTGAATTCATTAGCTTCGTCTAGTCCAGTGATACTATTCATCTAGAAACCATCCTTCCATACACTACTCCTCGCTCAACTTTCACATCACAGTACTTCCAGGATTGTCTTTCTACTACGCAAACGGTTTATAATTAGTCCTCTGCTTAAGATGTTTCAGTAGCTCTTCATTGCCTGTGTAATATATGCGTGACATACAAAGAACTTTAATAATATGACATCCATCTGCTTATTCCATTATTACAGGAGGAGGCAGAATTGGAACCTAGGACTTTAATATTTAACAAGAGGCAATAGTAATACCTTATGTTAAGTTAAAAAAATATAAAGAAGAAATACAGGAAGAAAATTAAAGAAAAAGAAGTCTTAACCATATTGTGAGAACATTAAGGGAAAAACAATGAATTGCGTGGTGGAGTGAGGAAAGGATTTCATTTTGGCTGGTCAGTAATTTTCCCTGAGACTAAACAGAAGACTAAGAAAGTGCATTTAAAAAAAAAAAGGTGCATTCACACCCACAGCAGGTTCTTTTTGTTGTTTAAATATTTTTATTGGTTTCAGAGAGGAAGGGAGAGGGAGAGAGAGATGGAAACATCAATGATGAGAGAGAATCATTGATCAGCTGCTTCCTGCATACCCCCCACTGGGGATGGAGCCTGCAGCCCATGCCCCAGTCGGGCACTTACAGCATTTTGAAATAGGATGGAGGGCAATGGATGGGGCTTGTCAGGGTTTGGAAAGGAGCGGGAGCTGATTTTATTTAGGAGAGTTAAAAGTGTTTGGGCAAGTTTTGTGTGGAGTCAATAGGGACGCATTAAGGGGTGAGAGAGGATTCCAAGCATCAAGGGAGAAGGAGCTGGAGTTGGCAGGACCCATGGTGTGTGTGGTCATCAGAGTCCAGCTCAGATGGGAAGATACTCCAGGGCCAGGGCAGGCAGATAATCTCCAGACAAGGCTTTTAATAATCCATTTTGGGGGAAATACACTTTCTATAAAGTTGAATATAGTTTTAGAGTTGTAGTTTTAGGATTTTTTACAAAGTAGATTTTCAGGATAGAGCCGCCATGAGTCTGTTAGGAGCAGACTTGGTGCCAAATGTGATTATTTAGTGTCTGGCAGGTGAGACACATGCAGTACAGACAAGATGCATTTTCCAGCCTATCCTATGCTATAAAGGAAACATAGGCAGTTTGTGGATGGGGGAAGTGGTGACGTGATTGAAAGCACTTCAGGACTTGTGCAATACAAAGCCATTGTCACAGAAAACTCTAAATGCGTTTTAATCTTCAAATGCCGAGTTACACATAGGATTGTGCAAGGGCAGTCTCAGAAGGATTCCAGCCAGACAGCCATAATCATCCTGACGTACCTTGAGTCCCCTGCTTTTGTTGCCCCCAGGGACAAAGAGGAAGTATTTTGTTGTGAAAATCTGGCTTTTTGTGAAGAGACGAGGAAAACTGCATGCACATTTTAATTCAAGAATTTAATCTCAGCTGGCAAAAGCATCTCTCATTTAGTAGGGATTGAGGAATTTTGAAAAACATTTGTCCATGGGCTTAACTAATGATTCATTCACTTATTATTAGTGTACTTGTTCATCCTTTAGTTTATTAATGATGTGTTCAGAGGTGTTGGCTCCTCACATCCCTTTTCTCAGTCAGAAACAGCCCAGCTTGCCCCAATATGAGTTAAGCCATTCACTATGTGAGAAAGTACTGATTTTATTTCCACCATAAAAATTATGCATGTGCCCGGCCAGTGTGGTTCAGTGGTTGTGCATCGACCCATGCATGAACCAGGAGGTCCAGGTTCAATTCCCGGTGAGGGCACATGGCCAGGCTGTGGCCTTGATCCCCAGTAGGGGGCGTGCAGGAGGCAGCTGATCAATGATTCTCTTTCATCATTGATGTTTCTATCTCTCTCCCTTCCTCTCTGAAATCAATAAAAATATATTTGAAAATATATATATAAATGCTGTGTCCATTCCTCACGTTTCCTTATAGCTTTCAGACAACATTAACCCAAAATAAATCTATACAGAGTAAATTCAAGCAACATTGATATCATTAATTTAATTGGGTGAGCAATGTTATGCTGCTCGCAAGGGAAATCGGTGTTGACTGCTATGGCCCAGGTCCTTTTGCACTTGACAAGCTTACTAGTAGATGACCTTGTGCCATCTGTTGACTCACTTCTACTTGAAATTTTCTCACACTGTCTCACGGGAAGGTAGCAGAGCGTAATGGGTAAGGCTCTACCCTAGACTGTCTGCGTGGCTTCACTTCTGCTTCTGCTACTACTTATTGGCTTTATGACCTTGGTCAAGTTACTTGACCATTTTGTGATGCAGTTCCATGGCTGGAAAATGGGAACAATAATAGTCCCTACAGCGTTGGGTTGTGATGACTCGATGAGTTAATAAGCTTGAAGAATAGAACGTAAAATATTCAATGCATTATAACGGTTATTATTTAGACCCTAGGCTGTGATGTCATTTGGCATACACATACAATTTAATTTTTATAAACCAGGGTGGTGGCTTTGTAATGTGTCAACTTGGCTAGCCTGAACCACATTTCCCAGAAGGGCCCTTCTTGTATGTTTCTGGTTAGGCTAAGGCAGAAGAGATATTCTTGTGCAATATTTGGAAGGCAGAAGTGAAGCAGCAATTATTTTGTAGCTCACACACATTGTCAGTTATATTCCGGTTCACCCAATTTGTTTAAGTCAGTGGCCAGGCCTACAACTTCTCCACCTTCTCTTGGATGCTCCTATAGCTTCTGTGATTCCTGGGACAGGTGTATTTGTTTAGTTCCAGGGTGAAGCTGCCAACTACTCCAGGACACTCACTTGGCTAAGGCAGAGGCAATAAGAACTAACACTAGATTCAGTCCATTCTTGCAGCTTCCAGCTTGTGCTTAGGGGTTCTCCCCCATAAGCTTATTCTTGGTCTCCCTGATGATAGATTCACCTTTTCTCCCTCACTGCCTGCCTCATGGATTTTAAGTTCTAGCATCCACTGAAAAGACAAGAAACTTATAGAGACTGCTTCATAACCAGCCCCCTCAATTGTATAAGGTCAAATCTCTGTAAAAAGATAAATCGATAGATAGATAGATAGATAGATAGATAGATAGATAGATAGACAATAGATAGATCCCTAATAGTTGTGATTCTCTGATCAAACGCCAGGGATAATTAAAATAGTTTCATCTCACAACATGATCATAAATGAAAACATGAGCAAGCCCTAGCCAGTTTGGCTCAGTGGATAGAGCATCAGCCCGTGGACTGAAGGGTCCCAGGTTCAATTCCGGTCAAGGGCATGTACCTCGGTTGCAGGCTCGATCCCCGGCCCCACTAGTCAGGGGTGTGCGGGAGGCAACCAGCCAATGTGTCTCTCTCACATCTGATGCTGCTGCTTCCCTCTCTCTTTCTCTCTCTTTCTCTCTCTTTCTCTCTCTCTCTCTCTCTCTCTCTCTCTCCTCTTCCTCCTCCTCCTCCTCCTCCTCCTCTTCCTCCTCCTCCTCCCTTCCACTCACTCTAAAAATCAATGGAAAAATATCCTCGGGTGAGGATTAACAAAACAAACAAACAATAAAAACTATGGACAATAAAATCATGTGGGACATCTGGTTATAAGGTGGGAAGTCATAAAATCTAGAATAAAATTATATTTTGGATGATTATGAAAATAAAAAGTCACAATTTAAAAATTTCCATAAGGTACCCTAGATTATGTTGAATAATATTGCTGTAATTCATTCTTATTTGATCCTCTCCATAGCAAGTTTTTTGAGAACTTAGACAATTCTCACACTCCTTATCCCATTTTTACCACCTTCCTTTGTAGCAGACACTGTAGCCTAAAGCTTTTCTGAAAAAACATCAGAGATAAGATTCCTAAACTCTTCTCTGTCTCCAAACTTATCTCCTGATTCAAAGGAATCCCACCTCTCTCTCACTAACTCATTCTTGTTCCATTCAATCATTTAAAAATAGCTAGATGTGGGGTTGTTTTTATGCATACAAACACAACTCACTGTCTTGCCTAAAGGAGCTGTGTTTCTAGAGAAGAGCTAGCAAACTGACAATGACAATACAGTGTGTTGAGTGCCATGGTGGAGCCATGCCAGGACTGTTATAGAAGAGGATGTCAACCCATAGAGGGCGCTGGAGAGAGCTTTCTAGAGAGGGAATACTTGAGTTGAATATCAAAACATAAATGAGGCTTAGCACTTCCTACCATAAGAATGCATGTAATACTATATGTAATACTTTAAACAACAAAAAGAAAAAAAGAAAAAATATACAAACTAATATCTAAAAAAACTGAAATGTTAACATTTTTATCATGAACTTTTATATAAAATTTAGGTTATGTTAAAGTTTACATAGATAGGGGTGAGGAGGAGTTAAAATTTCTTAAATACATTTTATATGCCTAGAACTTTTCATATAAATAAAAGGAAAAGAAAGAATGCATGTCCCAAACAGGAACTGCTCCTTAATCCTGGGTCCTGTGAGAGGAAAATATGTGGAACAGAGCCACAGTGGTTGATATGTGGAAACATGAGGAAAATTTGATATTTGTTTTGAGCCCCTAAGACGTTTGAGTTGTCACTTCAGCCAAGCTGATTAATGTATAATTTGGTAGTGGACTTGAAGTACTGCTATTACCAAGTACTTGAATGAGGGGTACCTGATTCAGATTTGTATTTAAGATTGATCACATTACCAAGTTTTGGACACAAGATAATGCTTTTATAACAAGATTAAACATCTTTTCAGCCCTCTCTCAATGTCAGTAGTTTTAGGTCTTCTTAAGTATTTGGCATGTGGCCTAGAGAGAGCAGTTTATTATAATTTTTCTAATGAATTTTTACTCTCATCCTCTTCTTTTGACCATTACTTAGTTCTCATGGGCATACAGATTTTCATACCTATTTCATAACTATAAAACTTAGATATTTATCTCTTAAAAGTTACCATGAAATGTATGGGTAACTAGACAAAAATTATTAATATGTGACTGTTCTTCGGCTTTCTCCTTTTCATGCACACTACAAAAGGTTCTGTCCTATCCACTCGGTATCTAAAGACTGTTCAATCTGGAGTTCCCCTTTTGTTTTGGGGGACAACATAAATAAAAATCAGAATTCTTATTTTCCTATTCTCCTTTGACTATAACACTGTACCCAACTGAACCATGTGGGTAATGAAGGTTAACATGCATGTTAGCTTACCCCTTTCTGACCTTCAGCCCATCCCTGACCCCTATTCCTAAGTTTACCTGAGCCACACAGTCTCTTTTCCCATCCTCAAGTATAGCTTCATCTGATTCCCCAGCCCTAATCCTGACCATGCCCAATCTTTGAACCTCACTTCATTTCACAAACTTACACTGTGTCTTAATGGGGAAATTCAAGAATGGGGTTTAGATGTGGGTAGAGATGAAAGTGTTTGTGGCATAAGTTATTGAATAAATTTTTTAAAATAGAGGTTTTTTTTTAAGGTTTTACCAAATACAACAGAAAGTTCTTATTACAATGTCAAAACTTCCACATCAAATACTTTCTGTTATTTCTTTCTGCTTTTTTCACTTAGGAATGCTTCTCTGTAATTTGAAATAAATCTTTACAGGAGCATATCTGAGGTCTCTGGATTTTGCCCTGAGACTGTTTTTTAAAATTTAAATTCTTCATTGTTTAAAGTAGTACATGAGTCTCCTTTTCCCCCCATTGACCACTCCCCTTTAGACTCTTATGTGCTGTCAATAGGAAACTGACCTGAGACTTAAAGTTTAGCAGACAGCAGAGCATTCATATTGGATCTGAAGACTGGTAATCTTAACCAACACTATGTAGATTGGTCAAAAAATTTAAAGATAAAGCAACTAATTAAAATAATTCAATCCTAACAAAATAACATTAACTTGAGCTAATTCATATCTGTGTTTCATAAAATCAAAGTTTAAGAAACAAAGTTCAAGGACTAGTCCATGCAAATTATATTAGATTTTTTTTTTTTTTTTTTTTTTTTTTTTAGCATCACACCATTTAAAAGTCACAGATTTAGAAAGGTCTTTAATTCTCACTCCTCCTGGAACAGCCTGAACACCTTTCTCAAAGCCTTCTCCATTAAAACTCCCACCCGTCTTTCCTTTCTTTCCTCTGTAGCCATTCCAAGGATAAAACTCTAAGCAAACTTCTTTTGAGTCAGTGTCTTTTTCTCAGCTGAGTGTCTACAATTCTCTTTATCTACTTGCCCACCTTGGCGTTACGGTTCAGCAAAGCTTTGTTCCTTAGTTTGTCTATTTCTTAGTGACGTAGAGGTATTAAAATCTAAACGCACATTCTGAACATAGTCTTAGGCCAATGAATAATAGTCATACCTACCACATCCCAGTGCCAATGACGCTAGGTCTCTGGAACGTGGCTGTACTTATTTTCAATTATTTTTCTGATTGTGGGCTCACATTGTACTACTCTTCTGCCACTGCTTATAAAATCATTTACAGATCGCTTTATAGATGCCATCTTTGAGTGGTATCTCTCAGATTAAAAATGCTTTTTTAAAAAATGATGACATTTTATTTTAACCCTCCCTAATTAGGAACATTTAATGTCATCTGTCCTTTTTGGGATGTTCAGTAAAACTGGTATGCTGTTGCTATTTTAGGGCAACCCCACTGTCAGTCGCTTAGCATGTTTATAAAACATGCAGTACTTTTTATCTGTGCGTTTATTAACAGAAGCCAGAACCGCTCATGTGCTCCTGGCAGGAGGTGCCAGGGCCTTTCTACCTATCACTCATCCTCAATTTATAAAGCAACCTGGAATTTTTCAGGGTGGGTCTTAATACTTCTTTCAAATTTTAAATCCTTTTCTGAAATTCCTTATCTACACAAAGCCAAAACCAAGAGTGATACAGTGAACCAGGTTAACTGACTTAACCAGGAAAATTCATTTGCACCTTTTACTTTCGAAATATTGGAAAAATTTCAAGAAGATAATAGAGTCATCTTATAATGTGTTTTGAACACTTTTGGATCAAAATTACTGAATATTGCCTTCCTAATTTGCATTTTATAAACTTGCATTCTAGTTGTTCAAGGAAATAAATTTTTCACTTTGATGCAATATGACTCTTAATGAAAGTATTGGCTTTTCTTTCAAACCATTTATTTACTTTTTTTTCTCTTAGAAAGACTTTTTTTTCTTGATAATGATTGTACTAGCCAAACAAAATATTTTTCTAATATAAAAATACATCATTCATTTAAGTAAAACGTATTATAGAAGCCAATAGTAAAATATATAGGCCTTGAAGTACTTTTTATTAGTTTTAATATACTAATTGAATAGCATACATTCATTATAAAATATAACAGTATAACATTGAGAGTGGAAACAGACCCCCTCCCCCCGTCAACCTAATGGGAAAATGTTAAATAACAAGTGTTTATAATGCAATTTAATCTTTTTTTTCAATTTAATAATTTAGCAAACCTCCATTGATCCCTCAGATCTTTTATCATTATTTCTAAAGCAAATATGTTAGAAAAATAAACAAGAAGAGTATGAAACAAAAAAGTGAGTGCTAACCAATTTTCCTAATTTTCTCTCACTTGTTAAAAACTTCCTAAAAGTGTGACATTTCTTAAATCTACTCTCAGCTTGCTGGCCTCGAGCACTCTGAGAGAACACCAGTTTCTATCAGGTAATGAAAACAAACAGTTTACACAGACCAGCATGTGGTAGTAGCAAGATGCACCCATGTCTTCTGATGATCCTCTGGCTTTTCCCACTTATCTCCACTTTAAAAAATCAATCAATCAATCAATCAATCAATCAGTGATTCTTTTGACCTGCATACAAACTGAACTTCAGGTATAGACTTAGGTAAATATATCCTACAGACCCTTTTGGGTCAATGCAGTAGAATCATGATCCAAGTGAAGCAGTGTCTAAGGAAAGTCATTCAAGAAATTTATATCTGGTCCAAAAATGGACCTTTTATTCCTTTAAACATCTGTCTATTCAGTGCTCATTACATCCCAGGCAGTAAGCACAGGGAAACCCATGATGAACAAGAAACAGTCTCTACTGCCTCAAGCTCTTATACTCTAGTGAGGAAGATAAAGGAGAAAGCAAAAAGCAAATACTGTGATACAGTGAATTAAATATTATCCTTTGGAACTGCATATGGAAGGAAGAGGAGTTTTCAAGATAATATTAGCAGGGTCCTTGAATAGGGTGGGCTAGGGTGTGGTGGGGAAGAGGAATGGCTAGGAGAGGGCATAGGGTAATGGAAGGCTACTTCTGCTGCTGTAACAAAGGCTAAGGAAACAGTGACTGAAGCAGATTCAATTCACTTCTCTTTCACCCAAAGTCCTGAGGTAGGTGGTACATGGCCAATAGGGCAGGTTGTCCCATAGAGTTCACCAGGTTCCTCAGGTGTGGCTTCTACATTGTGTTCCAAGGTGACTGTTCCACATTTGACAAGCAGGAAATGGAGAATGAGAAGGTTGGATGTACTCCATTTTTTAAAAAAAACCCTGATTAATTCTGTTCACATCCCTTAGCCAGAACCTAGTTACATGGTCATACCCAGCTACAAAGAAAGCTAAGGAATAGAATCTCCTGTTCTGCAGCTGTGTTTCTACCTGAAACTTTTATTATGATAGGAGCAGAGAAGAGACATTAAGGCACAAGTGGTCTCTGCCAAAGTGTGGCACTTTGGTGGCCCCAAATCTGAGTGCACTGCTTTTTCACACACAGCACATTCACCCTTACACAAGGGAGCACGGACAATTATATCAATAACTTTACCCATAAAATTATAGACTAGATGTAGGTATTATCCCAAAGTAGATTTGGAGGGAAAAGATAAATGTTGTTTTTGCCCCTTTTAAGGTGAGTGAGAATCGAGAATATTTCAATGTTAAGCAAAAAGGGTAAGTAGGAATTGAGAAGTTGAAATGTCAGAGAAAAGAGAAAAAACTAATGGAAGATGATTCTTGAGGGCAAGAAGGGATGGAATCCATAAGAGATGTGAAAGGAATGGCAGTGGGTGAGAAATAGGACACCTTTTCCAATGTTGGAGAAGAGATAGTAAAAGATGGGTTTAGATGCAGTAAGATTGTAGATGATGAGGCATGAGATTGAAAGAAGCCTACTAATATCTAAAATTTTTATTCCATATATACACATAGAAAAGGTTCTTTAAATTTAGGAGACATGTAGTAAGTTATGGGGTTCATGAGGAGTTGAGAATATTTGATTCTATACTTAACACAGATCAATAACCTTCCAGTAAAACAGATGAAGTCTTTCAGTTGCCAGGGAGTGGGAGGGAAAAGATGCTGAGAGTGTGTATTACCAGTTTCCTAGGGCTGCCATAATGACATTTTACAAATTGGAATTAGAACAACAGAAATTTATTGTCTCATAGTTCTGGGGGCAAAAGTCCAAAATCACAGTGTCCACAAGACCATGCTCCCCGTGAAGGAACCAGGAATGGGTCTGTTCTAGCCCTCTCTCCTAATTTCTGGTAGGTCCTTGACATATGGCAACCTAATTCCAGTCTTCACATGGCATTCTCCCTGTGTGTATGTCTCTTTTCAAACTTCCACTTTTTTATAAGGACACTAATCAGATTATAGGCCCATAGTACTCTAGTATGACATCATCTTAACTATATCTACAATCTTATTTCTCAGTAAGTTCACATTCTGAAGTAGCGGGGGTCAGAACTTCAACATATGAATTGAAGGGCTGGGGAAGGACACAATTCAACTGTAACAGAGTGATTCTCCTACACATAAGGGGATGGAAAGTTTTCAATAGTGAATCCTCTAATTCAGGAAGGGAGCTAATACCAATTAGATGCAGTTGAAAATAGAGTGGCAGAGATGGAGAGTGGAGTTATCTAGTAAAGATAATAATGCTTATACCCTAGGGTTATTATAAGCATTAAAGGAGATTACTAGTATAATGTAAGACATTTAACAGTGAACCAAGAATATATGAAAAGCACTTGATAAATTAGTTAGGGATCCTGGCTTCCTTTTAATAGATAGCTACTACTATAAAAATAACACTGATCATAATAGTATTCTTCAATTTATTCATCACTTCATTGATAATTTATGAACTCACATCTGTGCTAGGCCCTCTGTTAAGAGTAGGAATATAAAGTACATTAAAATCAAATATTTGTTTAATGGATGAATGAATGAGATTATGATCTAATTGATCAGAAAGGCATGTTGACAATTATGGGCCAGTGAAGCAAGTGCAGAAAGGCATACAAAGACCTATGGGAAGAACTGGAGGGCGAGGCATGACTTCAGCAAGACATAATAGTTAAATATTTGCCTATGCCGGCACACCATTGGAGTGGTAGAAAATAGGCCACATTACTGATAAGTTTTGCAACGTTGACTCAGTTACTTCATAGAGATTGACAGTGAGTGTACTATCTCTCCCCAAACTATGGTAGCATGTTTTTATATTGGCAGTTCCAAAAGCTAAGTGGTTGATTTCTCCAGTTTTAGAAGGTGTGAGTCAGAATATAGCTTTAAAGAAGAAAATAGAACCCATGCTAAGTTATTAATAATATTTGAATGAGAATCCTTATGAAGCACATTAAGGTTTGAAAACGTAAGTTTTTTTATTACAAAGAAAGAGAACACATGGTCAAGTTCATGGAAGCTCAGACAGTGAATAACACCTACAGCTAACTCTTAAAGCAAAGACAATAGTAATTTTTATTACTCCTTTTCTTCCCCACCTCTTAAAGTCACATGTGCAGTGTCCCTTTCTTGGACTGATGAAATCTGAGTAGAAAGGATATTTGTCACGTCCACACAGAAACTCGATAAACCACACTGGCTCTTCCTGTCTCACTGATCAAGAAACATTGCCAGGATGGTGGTGTCTCAACAGTCTGCATTTCTAAGTGGCAACAATTGCCAAATACATGCACACACCTACATTGCACATGTGAGTGAGAAATAAACTATTATTGTGCTATAAACCGCTTATTTTGGGATTGTTTGTTCATGCAGCATAACCTAGCACATTCCACTGATATAATAATTGAATGTTAAGCTAGCACTGGTATCTTTTGTGTATCAGTATCTTCGAGGGCACAATTTAGAAGCTATATTTTTTCTTTCCCTCTTATCTTGAAATCATATTCAATTAATAGATGACAGAAAGGACCTCTTAATATCTATGAAGAATTTCAGGTTTGTCACCTCCTTAAACTATACAAACATTTTTGAGTTTTGGTGGCCATGCATTTTTTTTTATCTGAAGAGAACTGTTCATAGTTTTTTTCTGGTTTTTCTACGAGCCCATAACCCATACACAATTAAGAATAACTGCTCTAGGAGCCTGAATTTGTAAATTCCTGCTTCAGTGCACAGTTGCATGACAACTTAACTTTAACCAGTAAACAGTAGCTAGTCAGGATGTGAGTTGGAGAGAATGCTGTTTTGGAGAGTTTAATGAAGAGTAACTTTGTACAGATCTGTAAATTTATTAATACCCTGTGTTGACGTAAGAAATGTCCAAACCTGTAGACGATTTGCATAATAGTTTAGTTGAGCCAATCTGACAACAATTGCCAGGAAGCAAGATCTCAAATGTTCCACAGACTGACAGTTTTGCAGCTTGTTTATACCTTGGGAATTTAGGAGGGGAAGTAAGGGAAGTTGCATGAAGGTGGGAGAAAGCAAAGTACAGGATAGTTAACAAGATTACGTGCCTCTATTGAGGGTGGTTACACCCTCCAGGGGTCTGGAAAAGACAATTACTTTTGTCATTTCACAGGTGCGTTAACCTAGATGCACAGAAACAATGGACAGGGCATGCTTAAGGTAAAGATAAACCATTTACTAAAGAAATTATATGCTTGAACCCTGGCCAGTGTGACTCAGTGGTAGAGCATTGGCCCATGCACAGAAGGGTTGCTGGTTCGATTCCTGGTCAAGGGGCATGTACCTGGTTTGCAGGCCCCAGGTTGGGATGCAACCAATCAATGTGTCTCTCTCACATCGATGTCTCTCTGTTTCTCTCTTTCTCTCCCCGTCCCTCCCTTCCACTCTCTCTAAAAATCAATGGGAAAAATATCCTTGGGTGAGGATTAACAAAACACTTTTGTTGTTATCTTCATAGTCTTTCAGTTACTGTCAGGTATTATGCTGATTTCACAAAAAGAAAAAAAAATTAACTTTTTTTCTTTTTCTGAGTTTTCATGTCATAGGAGGCCTTCCATGTTTGTATATGTAGAAATATTCATTGATGATTAATCACTATGTTTTATTGATTAGTTGAGAGCTAAACCAATAAACAAAGTCTTTTTTAAAAAAAACACACCCACCTTTCTATTATTCAAAGCTCTTGTGTCGAGGGAGGGATCATAGTTTCAGAATGTTGGGCCTCTCTAGCTAGTTTATAAAAACATACATTTTTGGCCCAGCTGGTGTGGCTCAGTGGTTGAGCATTGACCTATGATCCAGGAGGTCACAGTTCGATTCTCCATCAGGACACATGCCAGGGTTGTGGGCTAGATCCCTGGTAGGGGGCGTGCTGGAGGCAGCCAATCAATTATTCTCTGTCGTCATTGATGTTTTTATCTCTCTCCCTTTCTCTCTGAAATCAATAAAAATATATTTAAAAAATAAAAAACAAAGGGGATAGAAAGGATAGGAAGAAATCAAGGGACCAAAAAACAAACAAACAAAAAAAGACTAGGACACTTAGCTTCTTCACCCATGCCAGAAAGAGATCACTCCTTGTCTTTTGGGGCAATCCAGCCCTGTCTAGGGTGTGTGTGTGTGTGTGTGTGTGTGTGTGGGTGTGTGTGTTTAACGCATCTGTTAATTTTTAATTGATTTCAGAGAGGACACATTTAACTGTGTTTCTATGTAATAATGCACTGCACACATCAACTGTATATTGTTGATTTAAGCTTCATTAAATATACAACAATATCATGAATGACCATGTTAAAGGAACAACTGAGAATTTGATATGAAAATGTGCTTACCTGTAGTCCAGTGCAGGATTTTCATCAAAGGCCGCTTTTCTTGTTAGGAGGATCACTTATTCGTAGGTCAATGTTTGTGTGGTCACGTCCCATATTTCAACATCTCTAATGTCATTAGTAGAAATTTTTATCTGGATAATTTTTCAAAAGGTTTTATTTATTTGCTTAAAAGACATGTGGAATGAGGTTAATAAAATAGAAAAGAAAAGAGCAAAGGGAGAAAAGAAAATATAAATATCCTAAATGAAAATGTATGTAGTCAAACTTCACATTTATCTCAGAAATTCCTGGCATAAAAGGAAAAAAAGAGGAAAATATGGTCAGTCACAACAGGGCTTCTTAACCTATCATATCATAGTACAAACAGAACATTTTCATTATTTTAATGGACATGGTGGAAAACAAAGGAACCCCTGGGATCCAGCTAACCTGAGAGCTGAGAGGATCAATATTTGGACACACCCATAAACACCCTGGGGTGCACTCGTGAGCCACAGCATCATAGCTGGAAAATCTGTTACATAGTTCACATTGCCAGACGTTAATTAGTGTAATAATTTGCTATTAGTAAAGAGGATTTTGTTTGCACGATTGTTTGGTTTTCACTGTTTCTAGGCATGGCCTTATCCTATGTGGCAGGTTACAGCATCATCCAGTTTTCCAGAGGAATTTCTGAGAGTAAGAGATGTAGGGCTTTCTTCCCTGCCTTCTAATAGAAAAGCCATAACATTTCCCTTGGGTAGTACGAAGATCAGCCGGGTCTTCAGCCATGGCAATGAAGTATGAGTGTGTTCTGCCATTGCCCTGCCCTTCAAACTCTATGAATGGTTGGAAGGGCAGGGCGCTGCAACTTTGATGCCTGCAGGAAAAGAGAGACACATTTTTATGTAAATGTAGACTTTCGAATACTGAACCAATATGCCTGCTTCCAAGTTGTGCAAGTTGTAACGGGTAGTATTTTGGAAACAAACCTGCAGGTATAATCAGCTACTAAGATACATAAGCAGAATATGTGGAAAATGTTTTTCTCCTAGAGGGCCTTGTGAGGGGTGTGGAGAGGAGCTTTTCAAATGAGGGAGACACCAAATCCTGTTGCCATGCAGGACTGTGAACAACAGTATACACACTCCTGAGGGCTTTTCTTTAGAGGATCTGGGTTGGAATGAGAACAGCAGATGTCACATCCAATAGTTGCCATGAAAAGCAGAGAAGCTAACCCAAGCCCAGAAGTTTCACAAGTCAACAGGTAGCTTAGCTAAAAGTTAGGGGAACATCATTATAAGTGCTAGTATTTATTACGTAGGTAGGTGATATTTCTTCTGGACACTTTTTTTTTTTTTTACTACTTTGGTTTGAAGTAATGTGATATGTCCTTAAAAATACGTTTTTATATTCTGCTTTGTGATGTTGGGGCTGGGACTTGGCTAATTTCATTTCTCAGATTCCTTTATCTGCTAGTTTCTTCTTAAGTTCTATCAGTGGGTGGATAAATAGAAGGCAAAAGGAAGGAAGAGAGGAATTTCCGTTCCTTTTTTCAGTTCCTACCTCCTCACTCCAGCAGCAGGGGAAAGGGGCTCCGGGCTCCGGCTTCTTCCTGAACTCATCGTGTTCCTAAGAGGAACCAGCAACTCCCATGACAAATCCCTTGGCAGATGGAGTGATGGTTCTGTTGCACACGACTTAACTAGGCTGTACCTCCAAGGCTATCTGTGACTTGCCAGTCACACCTGCTCCTCAGAAGCCCACACCCCAGTTGTGGAGAGTTTCCCAACAGCTTGGAGTACCAGGTCTACAGGGGTCATCTCCGTGAACTTCTGTGTCCCTACCCCCTGCCCTTTTTTCTGTATCTATAGGAGTTATTAATCTCCTTTTTGCTCTTTAAACCTTCCCATGCTTATGGAAAGAGTTCCCTGGATTAATTAATCTCTCTTAGAAATACACAGTGTGCTTTCTATTTACTTTATTACACAGGCCACAGGGCCCTTCACCAACTGCTGCAGTCAGAGAATGACCTTAATTGGTCAAGCCTGGGGCATGCCCACTTCCGTAGCTGAGGGCATGATTTTTTGCTGGAAAAGGAATAGCTAGGGAGAATGGCTTTATGGACAGCTACCGAGCAATAGTCATCATAAATAGTCATCATAAAAAAATAGCTTTGTAATTTGTGATGGTCCACTGGGGAAAAGAGGAAGAAGAAGATAGCAGGAATGGAAGAAAGGAGAATTAAGGGAGTTTTGTTCTGAGATGGACATGCAGGTTAAAGTGCTGATGGGAAGAGTTAAAGTTATGGGAATAAGTAAAGAGGCAGAGAAAGAAGAGACAATGGATGATGATGGGCTCAAAAGAGGGCTGAAGCCAGATCTTGAATAGGAGGAGGGGTACACTGGCTACAATAGTAGTTAAGGAGGCTACAGTGGACCCGGGTGCAGGGACATCTGCTAGGAATAATAGGAGGAACTTGTTGGAGTTCACCTCTGCTAGCCTGTGTTTTCTCTATTAAGGTAAAGGTAGGCCATTTTCAGGAAGCAAGGGGAAGAATGAGTCTAGGCCAGAAGTTTGAAGAGAGAAAGAAGGTATGAAGAAGCCCTCTTGGAAAGGAGAGAGCAAGTTGGTCAGAGAAACACAATGGACTTAAAAAAAAAATTGATTTCAGAGAGGAAGGGAGAGGGAGAGAGAAATGGAAACATCAATGATGAGAGAGAAGCATTGGTCGAGCTGCCTCCTGCACGCCCCACATTGGGGATGGAGCCCGCAACCTGGGCATGTGTCCTGACCTGGAATTGAACTGTGACCGACTGGTTCATAAGTTGACGCTCAACCACTGAGCCATGCTGGCTGGGCAAGATTACCAGCACTATTGAAGGCACATTTGAATTTAGAAATCGTGAATTTGTAAGTGTACCAGCTTCCTCTCCTGTGTGGCTTTTTCATTTAAATTCTGACCATTTGTTTATTCTGGAAAAGAAGAGAACAGAAGTCAGAAGGGAGCTAAAGAAAAGAGTTGCAGTAGAGACACTGAGGACTGGAGAGCCTAAGGAGATACAGGTGTGGTCCCATTGAGGGCATTCACCCGAGCCATTTGAAGGAAGAAGGATATGGCCACAGAGCAGAGTGTTTGATTCAATAGTCTGATGGCTTATCAAGGTGATGATCATGGAAGTGGGCTCGTAAGGTAGAGTGGAGGAAAATTTATTGAAGAGAATTTCAAGGAAATTTTTCATTGCTAGGATAAGGCCTTGTGTATATATTCCATGCTTTATACATTCAACATTTATTTTTTCCAGTTAAATTGTGAGTCCACTGAGAGCCAGTACCATTTCTAAAATATATTTTTGTTCACCTAGAGCAGTGGTTCGCAACCTTCCTAATGCCGCGACCCTTTAATACAGTTCCTCATGTTGTGGTGACCCCCAATTTCATTGTTACAAATTGAACATAATTAAAGCATAGTGATTAATCACAAAAACAATATGTAATTATATATGTGTTTTCTGATGGTCTTAGGCGACCCCTGTGAAAGGGTCGTTCGACCCCCAAAGGGGTCGCGACCCACAGGTTGAGAACCGTTGACCTAGAGCATCACAAAAGTTCCTCCTCAATAGAATACTTTGATAAAACACTATTTTAATGAAATAGTAAAAGTGGCAATTATAGGAATTTTTTTGACCTGCTAGATTGCCTTCAGGAAGATATGATTATT
This sequence comes from Myotis brandtii, assembly GCF_000412655.1. Classification (NCBI taxonomy): domain Eukaryota; kingdom Metazoa; phylum Chordata; class Mammalia; order Chiroptera; family Vespertilionidae; genus Myotis; species Myotis brandtii. Next base: position 472,877 of record NW_005360273.1, on the reverse strand, counting down.
ATGTTTTGCGGGTGTAGCATCTGGAGAAGGTAAATTACTTACTCAAAATGAGCTAACTTCAAATGTATGGAAACCTAGTTGACTTAAAAGAGAACACATTCTTCTGAATTTGTTGGAACACAAAACATCGCCTCCCCTGACCCTACATGGATTTGTAAAATCAGTGACAAAATAGCTACTAATGGGCATAAAGTGTAGGCTCAAAGGGGCGTGGTGCTGAGTGCAGTGACAGTCCAACCACTGGTGACTTGAGGGAAATAGGAAGTGTAAATGACTCCCATGTTGTCATCTTTCCTGTTTCAAAACCACAGGAATGGTGATGCTCTTCTCCTTTGCGCACCATTCCCCCGTCACCCATCTCCCTTACTCCTATGCAACATTTCAGTTGCACCAGCCCTTTGCCTCATGCCCACCATGTCTGGTCCCCTCCCCACACAGCCTCCTGAGACTTGACAGGTTTGGATTAAGCTATCAATGAATCAGTGCTTAGATAATTTTAGAAGTCACTCTTGTAAAGTCATATTTATTCAGAGTGACGTCCCCTGTGAGGCTCATAACACATGGTAGCAGCTTGCATGACCCACCTGTTCCTACGGCTGACTGCATTCATCTTGCTCAGAAACAGTTCATCGGTGAGTCGGTCACTCACTCTTGAGGTGGATTGAAAGTTATTTATAAAAGTGAAAGACCCAAAGTTTTCAAATTATTTACTTAAAAAATAAATTTGAGAGGAAACAACTGAAATGTCTTTCAATGGGTGAATGGCTGAGCAAACATGGGTACATCCATGCAATGTAATACTGCTCAGCTATAAAAAGGAATGAACTACAGTATTGTTCCTTATAATGTCTTAGACTTAGATGAATCTAAGGACATTATGCTTAGTGAAAAAAATCCAGTCTCAAAAGTTTACACACTATATGATTCCATTTACATAACATTCTCAAAATGGCAGAACAATAAAGATGGAGACTAGATTAGAGGACAGGGATGAGGTAGGAAGGTGAGACTATAAAAGAGGAGCATGAGGAGTTCCTATATGCTGATGGAACACTTTGGACTTTGGTATCTTTTTTTTTTTACCACCACACATAGTTAAAATTTTTTTTCTTGTGATGAGAATTCTTAAGATCTACTCTCTTAGCAACTTTCAAATATGCAATACAGTATTGTTAACTATAGTCACTATGCTGTACATTACATTCCTAGAACTTATTTATTTTATAACTGGAAGTTTGTACCTTTTGACTTCTTTTGGACATTTCACCTACCCTTCACCCACTATCTCTGGCTACCACCAATCAGTTCTTTGTATTTATGAGTTCAGTGTTTGTTTTAGATTCCACATATACTAGTAAGTGTGATCATATGGTAGTTTTTCTATATCACTTATTTCACTTAGCATAGTGCCCTTTCCAACCATGTTGTTTCAAATGGCAGGATTTCCTTTTTTATGGCTGAATAATATTCCAGTGTGTGTGTGTGTGTGTGTGTGTGTGTTTTCTTTATCCATTCATCCATTGATGAACACTTAGATTGTTGCCATGTCTTGGCTTTGTAAATAATGCTGCAATGAACATGGGTGTGCAGATACCTTTTTGAGTTAGTGTCTTTTTTCTTTTGGATGTAAATTCATAGAAGTGGAATTGCCAGATTATATGTCAATTCTATTTTTAAGTTTTTGAGGAGCCTCCATACTTTTTGCTACAGTGGTTGTACCAATTTATAATTCTACCAACAGTGTATAAGTTTTCCATTTTCTCCATGTTATCTCCAACACTTGTTATTTTTTGTTTTTTTTCTTGATAATTGCAATTCTAACAGTTGTGAGGAGATATCTCATTGTGGTTTTGATTTGCATTTTTCCAACAATTAGTGATATTAAGCACATTTTCATGCACCTGTATGTATATATGTACATTAGCCATCTGTATGTCTCCTTGGGAAAATATGTATTCTGATCCTCTGCCCACTTATAAAAAATTTATTAGATTTATTGGGGTAACATTGGTTAATAACATTATATAAATTTCAGGTGTACAACTTTATAATACATCTGTAAACTCTATTTTTTTCTTACTATCTGAAGTCTAGTCTCCTTCTGTTTCCATGTATTTGACCCTCTTTTACCTTCTTCATCCTCTTCCCAGTTTTAATTAGATTTTTTTGTTTTGTTATTGAGTTGTATGAGTAGTTCTGTATGTTGATTGTGATGGAGACTACGTGAAACTGTATATGTATAAATTGCATAGAAGTCTACACACAGAGACAAGGAAATGGGTGCATATAAAAACTAGTGAAAACTAAATAAGGTGTGTAATCTGATTAGCAGTTGTATTTGTCAGGATTCTTCAGAGAAACAGAAACAGAACCAATAGAATATATAATCTATTATTAGGCATTGGCTCATGCAATTATGGATCTATTACTAGGTATTGGCTCATGCACCTATCAAGAAACCCCATGGCCTGCCATTTGGAAGCTGAAGACACAGGAAAGCTGGTGGTGTAGTTCAAAGTCCTGATAACTAGGGGAACCAACTCCCATCTACCAGTGACTGGGTGTGACTGAACATTCCAGACCCTGTCTGCTTGGACCTCAGGTAACTCTTCATTATTCATTTCTACTGCACTGGATAATGGTCTGGGACAAGGTCTGTACTTTCTGATTATGTTATTTGCATGCCACTCCCAGCTTAATAACCTTTTCTTATAGGACCCTTCCTTTGTCCACCATTTTGAATTCAGTAATACTGCCCATATTCTCTCTTGGAGTAGGAGTACAAGTATTTTCTATCATAACACTGACCACATTTTCTATTCATGCAATGCTTGTTTGTGCATTTAATGTCCATCTCCCTACTAGACAATTAGCCCAATGAGGAAGAGGCTATAGCTATTTCCTTCCATAAGTGGGAAGCAAGCCATGTGTATGCATGTGCCTAGAGTGCACTCAGCAGTGGGAAAAGCAAGGGCAAAGGACCTGAGGTGGGAGATTTCCTGAAAGCTTGTTGAAAAGTAATGAGGTCAATGTGGTTATGTAAAGTGAGCACCATGGAAACCATAAGAAATGAGGACAAAGAGGTGATGGGAAGATGATTTCAGGGTCTTGTAGACCTATAATCATCAGAGGTACAAAGAAGGAGTGATTGCTCTTTTTGCACGTTAATAGCAGCTCTCTCAGTATGGCTTTTACTCTGTGTGAGATGGGACATCTCTGAAGGGTTTTAAGCAGAAATACATGATTTGACGTGTTTTAAGCATATTTCTATTTTCTGATATCTGAATATCTCTTTAAATTAAACAAACTTGAAGGGAAAAGAGGGGTGATATTTATTGGCCCCCTAAAATCTCACACCTGCTATGTGTTGTTGTTTTGTATAATTTCCTTTAGTTCCATTATTTACCATATTTAACAAATTAAGAAACTAAAGCTTAGGGAGGTTACAAAAAAATACCCAAGGTCTTATAATTAGTAAATTGCAAATTTATGTTGTAAACCTAGATCTGCTAACCTCAAAGCTCACTCATTCTCTGAACCACTCTGCTCTTCTTTGGAACATAATCCTTGGAAGGAGATAAGGCTGTAGAAGGAGGAAGGGGGCTGTCTTCAGATTGTCAAAGATGTTGTGTGCTCTGTATAGTACATGATTATATATTTTATCAGTCTTCTATCAGTCTGCCTTCTCTTCCCTTTCCTGCTCAGGTTATCATAGTATCTTCTCCCCAGGCCTGGGGTGGGCACCTGATATGTATCTGGCTTGTCAGAGTGACTCATTCATTCACCTATCTGCCATGATTGAGCCAAGGATGAACATGTGATTCCAACCAGGCCAACCGGAGGCTTTCATCTTGGTTTTTATTGAAACTAGAGAGCAGGATTTCTGTTTTGGGTGGTGGAGATGAAAGTATATAATCTTTCTTTCTTCATGGGGAAACTAGTTCACAATGGGAAAAAAAATAATCTGGGATGGCACTCATTGGCAGTCAACTCAGGATGCTTTGCAATATAACCCAGAGCAGAGGTGCAAAGAAGGAGTGACTGTTCTTTTTGCAGATTAATATTAGCTATCTCAATATGAAGTAAAAGATTTGTAAGAGGGTAGAATCTCTCTACCAGCAATAAGGTTTCTAAAGAAAATTGATTTCCTCTAGACTACATTTGGATTGAAGACCTTCATCTACTATTCTTCCCCTCATTCCATAAAATCAACAAACATTAAGATCCTTCTCTTTATAAAGTCAGTGGGACCAGAACAGAAGAGATGCCCACACCTGTAACTGATAAGAATCCAAATAGTAGATAGATCCACAGTGGGTGCTTGTCACACCCCTGCCACTAGAGAATCTCCATCACATTAAGGTTTAATCCAGTCCTCTCTGTGGCCTATGAGGCGTTGGATGACCCAGCACAAGGCTTCCTTTCTGACCTCATCTTCTACTGTTTCCTTCCTGTTCACTCCACTCCAACCAACTGGGCTCCTTGCTGTTCCTCAAACACTCTGAGCACTCCCACTTCAGAATGCTTGCACATTCTGTTTCCTCTTTCTGAAACACCTTTCTCTCAGACACCCACATGGCTCTCTCACTTCTTGCAAGTCTCTGTTCGGATGTCACCACATAATTGAGATCTTTACTGCACTCCCTTAATAAATAAACTAACCTAACTGAAATGTTATTTTTTCTAGTACTTATCACTACCTATTTATTTATTGGTTAATTGTCTGTCTCTGAAAGCAAGGACTCTATTGCTTTGGCCACTGTAGAACTCTCTGCACCCTCTGGCATATAGTAGTGAGTGCTCAATAATTATTCTTTGATTGGATTAGTGAACATAATTATGCCATTGTTGTGACATTATGATACTAATTGATTTGTAATTATTGCTGAATTATTCTGAGTTCCTTGAGTCTTTTTATTCTTACTCTAGAGGCCCAGTGCACAAATTCATGCATGGATGGGGTCCCTTGGCCTGGCTGGTGGTTAGAGCCGATTGGGGGGAGGGGCGGCCAGCCGGGAGGAGGGACCACGGGAATTGGCCGGCCAGCTGGGATGAGGGACTGAGGAAGCTTGGCCAGCTGGGGGGAGGGACTGTGGGAGGTTGGCCGGCCAAGGGGAGGGACCACAGGAGGTTGGCCTGGGGGAGGGACCGTGGGAAGTTGGTTGGTCACAGGAGGTTGGCTGGCCACAGGAGGTTAGCTGTGGGAGTGCACTGACCACCAGGGGGCAGCTCCTACATTGAGCGTCTGCCCCAGCACCAGTCATTTGGTCGTTCAGTCATTTGGTTGTTTGGTTGCTTAGGCTTTTATATATATACATTAACATTACTAAATTTTTTTCTTTTCTAAAATAGGTCAGGCACACACACCACACACACACATACACAAGTGTAAGAACCACTGACTTGGTAGAGTGGTAAACATAGTTAAAATCATTTGGTGATTAAGTGAAGGATAGAATTAAGGGAGATAAAAATGTAAACAGATTATAATAATTCAAGTTTTGAATGCTGAAAGGTAAAATTAGACAAGTGAAATGGACAAAGGTGCATATTAAAAATTTTAGGTAGTAATATCAGCAGAACTTAGAAATGTCTGTCAGGGATGAGTTCAAGGAATAATCAAGGATGACTTCATATTTCTAGGTTAGGCTAAATGGTTACTGATACTGATACTACTATTAAGAGAGAGAGAGGGGGGGAAGAGAGAGAGAAAGAAGAAGAGAGAAAGAGATAACCAGAGAGGGTGATGTAGAGGTGGGGATAATAATCATGAAATTAGTTTTAGCAAGACTGACTTGAGGTAATGGAAAATGACCAGCCGACCACTGGACACATGAGGCTGAAGGTCTGTGGATTCAGATTTTGGTGTCAGTCTAACAATTCAACAGGCTCTAAAAACAAGATCATCACTATCCCTCCAAAATTGCCCCTGTTCTTTTTTCTGTGTTACCCCTAGAGCAGTGGTCAGCAACCTGTGGTCCATGAGGTCCGAAAGGTTGGTGACAACTGCTCTAGAGTGATCATTCAGGATTCACTGTCTTATGAATGGAAAAATGTGAAGTAACTTCTTTTTTTTACTTATTTTTAAATTAAGTATGATTTTACTGAAATCTTATCATGAGAAAAATTATTCGAACCATTACTGCTCCCCTGAACAAATCCCTTTTAGCATTTAGTTTTTTTCTTTTAGGATTAATCTTTATATTCCTACATATCATGCTTATACTATTTCTTGATTTATCAATTTTACACATATTATATTAATTTCCTGTAATGCAGATGAGTGTTTTGCTTTTTTATTCTTTGTTCTCTCCCATTATCCCAATCTAACTTTATTACAATTTTGGTTCAGTCAACAGTGTTTACATTACTGTGACTCTATAAAAGACTCAGAACCAGTTGTGTACTGAGAGCCTAATTAGCTCTCCTTCTTTGCCCCAAATTTAGTTTTTCCTTCAGCCAAATTTACTGAGCTTTTTCATTTGCTTAAAAAATATCTATGCTTCATTTTTGCAAATATTCCATCCTGTCTATTAAATTGCTATCAATATTATTTTCTAAAATCTCAAACATGTCAAATAATCTCTCAATTTCATTTTTTTTCTGGAGACTCAACCCCCAAATCTGCTGAGTGTCTCACCCTGGTTCTTTAAGCTTCACTATCAATGTGGAATTGGATTTTATCACTGCTGTATTGGATACCTTGTTTAAAAAAACCCCATTATTTTCTTCTTTCCTTTTTTATTACCTTATTTATTTATTTATTTCAGAGAGGAAGGGAGAGAGAGAGAGAGAGAGAGAGAGAGAGAG
>NW_005360273.1:450594-465635 GCF_000412655.1 Myotis brandtii | reverse complement strand
TAGAAACATCAATAATGGGAGAGAATCATTGATTGGCTGCCTGCTGCACGCCCCACACAGGGGATTGAGCGTGCAACCTGGGCATGTGCCCTGACCAGGAGTTGAACTGTGACCTCCTGGCTCCTGGTTCATAGGTTGATGCTCAGCCACTGCACCATATTGGCCAGTCTGACCTTATTCTAACTGCATCAATCCTCTAATAGCTTCCTGTGAACAAGTACTTAAAAGGTCATTTTGTTTCATTTCCATTTTTTAGCTCTTGAACATCTGAAAGTCTTATTTTAGCCTCACATTTGATTGAGAATTGGCTATCTATAGGACTTCATCTTGAAAGTCTTCCCTCAAAATGTAAAAGGTGTATTTCTACTGATTCCCGGTGTCCAGTGCTGTTCCTGAGAAGTCTAATACCATCTAATTTTATCTCTTTTAATTGTAACTTACTTCTCTTACTTCTGGAAATTTTTCTTTCACTTCTTCATCACCAGTGTTCCAAAATTTCGTAACATTATGGTTTCTGTCTGTTTTCACTTCTGGGCAGTACTCATTAACCCCTTTTCACTATAGAACATCTTCCTTATAATTTAAGCAAAATTCCCCTGTATTTTTGTTGTTTTCTTTTTCTAAACTTCCTTTTTATTAGAAGTTAGCTCTCATGAATTTCTCTAATTATTTTATCTTTTCTGTTCCATTTTCCTCACATATCTTTTATTCTACTTTCCAGAAGATTATCTTGAGTTTAGCTTTCCACACATACTGAATTCTTTACTGTTAAAATCATGTTTACTTTCCACAACTTTTAAAATTTGATAATTGGTTTATTTTCACAGTATTATCTTTTGTTTGAAGAATGTTAGAATTTCTCATCTGAACATATCAATTAAGGTAGGGATTTTGCTAAGTGAAGTCTACAGAGATTGTGGGAGTGAACCATGATATGTCTTAGCTAACCTGACTAACTCATGCCCCTGCCTTCTCTGCTGCCTCTTAGCTATTGGCCCAAGGAGTTTTCACTTCTGCTCTATTTTTAGAAAGGTGAACTCCTGATGCACTGAAGGCCTAAATGTGAAATGCAAGACTATACAAGTAGTAGAATAGAATGTAGACCTTAGAGTGAGGGAGTTTGTGGCAAGACAAACAATAAAGAGTTCATAGTTCTTACTTCATAAAAAAGCAAAATTTCTGTTCAAGTGAAGATAATATTGTATGTTCTAATATACCAAAATTTTAGGAATCTGGATGGTGATAATTTATGAGAGGGGAGAAAGAAAACTTGAAAGAGGATCTATTGACTAAAATAAAATTGAGGAATAAGGGATTAGGCCTATATGAGGTAGGAGTGTAACAATGTGTGAGTTAAGGTGGGAGAGAATTATTGGTACGGAAGTCAATGGAAAGATCATGGGTTAAATTTTTTGAGCTAGTGCAGTGCTAAATGATAATAAAGGTTGCCTTGGAAAGGGGTGGATGTTGGATGAAATGCAGTAGAACTGAAAATCATAGACCATTGAACTGGGTTATCTACACAATCCCCATAATCTCTTAAAAGATGGGTAGGAATTGTGGGGAAATGAAAGACTGAGCCATGTATCAAAATCCTCAATGTCTAAATAAAGATTGTCCAAGGATGATATGGACACCTTTAGGATTAGCTACTTTATTCAAAGAAATATCTCGTCATACTCAACTATAACTAATACTGGTTATTTATAAATGGCAACTCTTAGCATCAATGTAGGAGAAATATTTTTTTAATTAAATCTTTATTGTTCAGATATATAGGAGAAATATTTTTTAACAAAGGATCATTATATTGTATTTAATATAACCATATTTCTCCTCTATTTAATTTATCTATTTAGCAGACATCTTATGTAGTGTCAAAAATTTCCACTTCCTTACTAAACTGACTGTTGTTTAATATTTCAACCTCTTAACTTGTATGCAGATCTTAGTGTATCAGAGAACTCAGGGTAAAAGAAGATGAAAACGTGGGGAAAGCCTCTGAGATATGACAAGCAATCTTCTAAGTCTAGGAAATTTTGTAAATTTTCCACAGATTTACAGAAGTCTTGCAATTACTTACAAATCATCTGATTGCCTGGTCTGCTCCAGGTTAGGCTGACCCACTTCCTGGTTTGATAAAGATTGCTTGGAAGCCAAGAAAACACTGGCAAGATTAATGAGATTCATTCAGAGGAAGTACTTGAAGACTCATTTTCTTTATGTTCCTTTATAAACATTTCCACGCCTATTCTTTACCTAAACCATTCACACAATTCTTGCCTCCCTACCCCTCCAAAAAAAATACCCCACTAACATTACAAAAACAAATTTATATTCTGGTTCTCCATGGATGGTCCTGTGTCTGTGATCAGTGCCCACAATAGGTGAAGATTTTAAGAACTGTTTTTCTTTTTTCCTCTCTAGTCCGAGCAGGTCTGCCTAGGGCAGGCTGGCCAGTAGTGTGTGGGTTCTTGACTTTTCCCAGGAAAAGTTTCACAACACAAGCCCAGGTGAATTTTATTTTTAATTAAAAAAATTTTTTTTATTGATTTCAGAGAGGAAGGGAGATGGAGAGAGAGATAGGAACATCAGTGATGTGAGAGAATCATTGATCAACTGCCTCCTGCACACAACACCCACTGGGGATTGAGCCTGCAACCTGGGCATGTGCCCTGACCGGGAATCAAACCTTGACCTCCTGGTTCATAGGTCAAAGCTCAACCACTGAGCCATGCTGACAGGCCAGGTGAATTTTAGAGGATGTTTAATAAAGCTGAGGACAATGAAACAAGGAAGGGCTGGGGAAATGAGCCCAGGCTGGTCTGCTTTGGCTCACTAAGAAGTCAGAGAAAAGGGGCCCTTTGGGAGATATTCAGGGTGTTTGTCCTGGATGAACTGCTGCTGCCCATTGCTCCCTGGTTGCAAGCCTCATGGAGTCCCTTAGAGATTACAGATGCAAGCCTGTGGGAGAAGAATGGTGGAGGAGGCTCATGCCAGCTCCTGGGAGGGAGAGCTCAGGTTGGGTCCTTTATCTTGAAACTTTTATTTCTGTCTTGCAGGCAGGAATCTTAGGGGAGGTCTTAGGGGAGGATTTCAATAGAATATTCACCAGCCTTATGCTGATGTACCACAATGAGATTTATTCTCTTAACTTCATCTGTCCTTGGGTGTGGTTGGCACAAATGGCACTAATTGGATTTCTGCTATGTCTCCCTGAGTAGGTGGTTCAAGCTCTTTACCCTCTGGTTGGGGAGAAGTGCAAATCATTTACTCTTAAGTGTCCCTGGTTTAGGGAAAATAGTATTTTCTAGATGGCTGCAAGCTACTGTGTTCGCTATCTGTCTCAGTTTCCCTATTCCGCTTGTCCTAGATTACTGGCCTGTCTCAATAACATGCAGTAAAAGTAATCCTGCCTGGTATACACCTTCCTTCAATCCTGCTGTTTGATTCTTCTTCTGACTCTATAGTCTATTAACCTTAATGACTTCCCTAGAAGCTCCATTTCCAAATATAGCCACACAAGAGATTAGAATTTTTTTTCAATTACAGTTTACATTCAATATTACTTTGTATTAATTTCAGGTGTTCAGCATAGTGGTTAGATATTCATATATTTTAGGGGTTATAATTATAACATATGGCTTTGGAGGGGACACAAACAGTCCATAACACCAACACCCTCACTTTATAAAGTAGAAAAAGATCCAGAGAGAATGATAGAAATTCAAGATTAAAAAAGACCCAAAGCTTGTTAAGATCAACCATTCCCCTGATGTTTTCTACCAAAACCTTTTAAATAAGTTGATAAAGTACATTCATGGCAAACTTGATCTCTTAGTTACTTGATTCTCAGTTGAAAGCTCTTTCTATGTTATTACTACCCTCTCTCCTTGTATACTTACTCTTTAATCTTTTCTAATTGTTACTGATTCCCTTTTACTGCAGGAATATCTATTACCCTACATTTAAAAAATAATTTTTATTTTTCAATTACAGTTGACATTTAATATTATATTAGTTTCAGGTTACACTGCAGTATACAGATGGTTGTTCTGTAGATTACTTGTATTTTTAGTGTGGTTGTGTGAGGATTAGAATACTGCATTTACCTACACCACCATCTTGACCAGAAGACCTATTGCCCTACATCAAGCATGTCAAACTCAAAGGCTAACACAGGACAAATAAATGAGGCATGTGGCCCGCGGGCCGTGAGTTTGACATGCTTGCCCTACATTCTTAACTTGGATCATGTTCAGAGGCCTAAAGAACTGTCTGAAGTTTTATGACAATTTTTTGTGTTGTGGTTATTTGTTATTTTAGGTCTATAGCTTTGATCAGATTCTCAAAATAATCTGATAGCAAAAGAGTCCATCCTCTAAGCCATGTATCCCACCAAAGTGACTTAATCATATCAAAAGTTTTTTCAATGTTAGATGTGATATATCTACTCAATCAAAACCCAGTAAGGAGTGTATGTATGTGTGTGTGTGTGTGTGTGTGTGTGTGTGTGTGTATATATATATATATCTCCTATATAATAAAAGCCTAATAAGCAAATTGTCTCGACCAGGAGTTCGACAGAGTTTGACTCCTCGCTATGACGAGCACTGACCACCAGGGGGTGGCGCGGAACATGGCAGGTGTCAGTGATGCAGCGCTGGTAACGGGTGGCAGTGGAGGTGCTGCTGGCCCCAATGGGCCCCGACGAGAGTGGGACTGCAGCAGGATGGTGGAGCGGGCGGTGCCAGGCCAATGTGGGTGCGAGCAGGGAACCGATCACCCCACAGACGGCAACCAGCAGCAGCAGCGGGGGGCAGGGCTGCCGCCCAACTCCCAGGTGCTGAGGGAGTCAGGTGGGGGGCCCAGCCCCAATTGATCACCCCATAGGCGGGATGGTGGAGGTGAGGGGGCGGCGCTGACACTTCCATTACAAAGAAAGGGCAAATAGCATTATTAAAATATTTCTTCTAGTTATTTTCCTTTCAATGTGCACGAATCCGTGCACCAGGCCACTAGTATATATATAATTTTTGCTTATATATTTTTATTTTTTAATATGTATACACTCTAAAAGAATGATGTAAATCAGATTAATTATATATCACTTACATTAGTTACCTTTTTGTTTGTGGTTACAACACTTGAGATCTACTCTTTGCAAATTTCAAGTATATAATATACTAGAGGCCCAGTGCATGGTGGGGTCCCTTGGCCTGGCCTGCGCCCTCTCGCAATCCAGGACCCCTCGGGGGATGTCAGACTACCGGTTTCAGCCCGATCCCTGCAGGCCAGGCTGAACATTCCAGACCCTGTCTGCTTGGACCTCAGGTAACTCTTCATTATTCATTTCTACTGCACTGGATAATGGTCTGGGACAAGGTCTGTACTTTCTGATTATGTTATTTGCATGCCACTCCCAGCTTAATAACCTTTTCTTATAGGACCCTTCCTTTGTCCACCATTTTGAATTCAGTAATACTGCCCATATTCTCTCTTGGAGTAGGAGTACAAGTATTTTCTATCATAACACTGACCACATTTTCTATTCATGCAATGCTTGTTTGTGCATTTAATGTCCATCTCCCTACTAGACAATTAGCCCAATGAGGAAGAGGCTATAGCTATTTCCTTCCATAAGTGGGAAGCAAGCCATGTGTATGCATGTGCCTAGAGTGCACTCAGCAGTGGGAAAAGCAAGGGCAAAGGACCTGAGGTGGGAGATTTCCTGAAAGCTTGTTGAAAAGTAATGAGGTCAATGTGGTTATGTAAAGTGAGCACCATGGAAACCATAAGAAATGAGGACAAAGAGGTGATGGGAAGATGATTTCAGGGTCTTGTAGACCTATAATCATCAGAGGTACAAAGAAGGAGTGATTGCTCTTTTTGCACGTTAATAGCAGCTCTCTCAGTATGGCTTTTACTCTGTGTGAGATGGGACATCTCTGAAGGGTTTTAAGCAGAAATACATGATTTGACGTGTTTTAAGCATATTTCTATTTTCTGATATCTGAATATCTCTTTAAACAAACTTGAAGGGAAAAGAGGGGTGATATTTATTGGCCCCCTAAAATCTCACACCTGCTATGTGTTGTTGTTTTGTATAATTTCCTTTAGTTCCATTATTTACCATATTTAACAAATTAAGAAACTAAAGCTTAGGGAGGTTACAAAAAAATACCCAAGGTCTTATAATTAGTAAATTGCAAATTTATGTTGTAAACCTAGATCTGCTAACCTCAAAGCTCACTCATTCTCTGAACCACTCTGCTCTTCTTTGGAACATAATCCTTGGAAGGAGATAAGGCTGTAGAAGGAGGAAGGGGGCTGTCTTCAGATTGTCAAAGATGTTGTGTGCTCTGTATAGTACATGATTATATATTTTATCAGTCTTCTATCAGTCTGCCTTCTCTTCCCTTTCCTGCTCAGGTTATCATAGTATCTTCTCCCCAGGCCTGGGGTGGGCACCTGATATGTATCTGGCTTGTCAGAGTGACTCATTCATTCACCTATCTGCCATGATTGAGCCAAGGATGAACATGTGATTCCAACCAGGCCAACCGGAGGCTTTCATCTTGGTTTTTATTGAAACTAGAGAGCAGGATTTCTGTTTTGGGTGGTGGAGATGAAAGTATATAATCTTTCTTTCTTCATGGGGAAACTAGTTCACAATGGGAAAAAAAATAATCTGGGATGGCACTCATTGGCAGTCAACTCAGGATGCTTTGCAATATAACCCAGAGCAGAGGTGCAAAGAAGGAGTGACTGTTCTTTTTGCAGATTAATATTAGCTATCTCAATATGAAGTAAAAGATTTGTAAGAGGGTAGAATCTCTCTACCAGCAATAAGGTTTCTAAAGAAAATTGATTTCCTCTAGACTACATTTGGATTGAAGACCTTCATCTACTATTCTTCCCCTCATTCCATAAAATCAACAAACATTAAGATCCTTCTCTTTATAAAGTCAGTGGGACCAGAACAGAAGAGATGCCCACACCTGTAACTGATAAGAATCCAAATAGTAGATAGATCCACAGTGGGTGCTTGTCACACCCCTGCCACTAGAGAATCTCCATCACATTAAGGTTTAATCCAGTCCTCTCTGTGGCCTATGAGGCGTTGGATGACCCAGCACAAGGCTTCCTTTCTGACCTCATCTTCTACTGTTTCCTTCCTGTTCACTCCACTCCAACCAACTGGGCTCCTTGCTGTTCCTCAAACACTCTGAGCACTCCCACTTCAGAATGCTTGCACATTCTGTTTCCTCTTTCTGAAACACCTTTCTCTCAGACACCCACATGGCTCTCTCACTTCTTGCAAGTCTCTGTTCGGATGTCACCACATAATTGAGATCTTTACTGCACTCCCTTAATAAATAAACTAACCTAACTGAAATGTTATTTTTTCTAGTACTTATCACTACCTATTTATTTATTGGTTAATTGTCTGTCTCTGAAAGCAAGGACTCTATTGCTTTGGCCACTGTAGAACTCTCTGCACCCTCTGGCATATAGTAGTGAGTGCTCAATAATTATTCTTTGATTGGATTAGTGAACATAATTATGCCATTGTTGTGACATTATGATACTAATTGATTTGTAATTATTGCTGAATTATTCTGAGTTCCTTGAGTCTTTTTATTCTTACTCTAGAGGCCCAGTGCACAAATTCATGCATGGATGGGGTCCCTTGGCCTGGCTGGTGGTTAGAGCCGATTGGGGGGAGGGGCGGCCAGCCGGGAGGAGGGACCACGGGAATTGGCCGGCCAGCTGGGATGAGGGACTGAGGAAGCTTGGCCAGCTGGGGGGAGGGACTGTGGGAGGTTGGCCGGCCAAGGGGAGGGACCACAGGAGGTTGGCCTGGGGGAGGGACCGTGGGAAGTTGGTTGGTCACAGGAGGTTGGCTGGCCACAGGAGGTTAGCTGTGGGAGTGCACTGACCACCAGGGGGCAGCTCCTACATTGAGCGTCTGCCCCAGCACCAGTCATTTGGTCGTTCAGTCATTTGGTTGTTTGGTTGCTTAGGCTTTTATATATATACATTAACATTACTAAATTTTTTTCTTTTCTAAAATAGGTCAGGCACACACACCACACACACACATACACAAGTGTAAGAACCACTGACTTGGTAGAGTGGTAAACATAGTTAAAATCATTTGGTGATTAAGTGAAGGATAGAATTAAGGGAGATAAAAATGTAAACAGATTATAATAATTCAAGTTTTGAATGCTGAAAGGTAAAATTAGACAAGTGAAATGGACAAAGGTGCATATTAAAAATTTTAGGTAGTAATATCAGCAGAACTTAGAAATGTCTGTCAGGGATGAGTTCAAGGAATAATCAAGGATGACTTCATATTTCTAGGTTAGGCTAAATGGTTACTGATACTGATACTACTATTAAGAGAGAGAGAGGGGGGAAGAGAGAGAGAAAGAAGAAGAGAGAAAGAGATAACCAGAGAGGGTGATGTAGAGGTGGGGATAATAATCATGAAATTAGTTTTAGCAAGACTGACTTGAGGTAATGGAAAATGACCAGCCGACCACTGGACACATGAGGCTGAAGGTCTGTGGATTCAGATTTTGGTGTCAGTCTAACAATTCAACAGGCTCTAAAAACAAGATCATCACTATCCCTCCAAAATTGCCCCTGTTCTTTTTTCTGTGTTACCCCTAGAGCAGTGGTCAGCAACCTGTGGTCCATGAGGTCCGAAAGGTTGGTGACAACTGCTCTAGAGTGATCATTCAGGATTCACTGTCTTATGAATGGAAAAATGTGAAGTAACTTCTTTTTTTTACTTATTTTTAAATTAAGTATGATTTTACTGAAATCTTATCATGAGAAAAATTATTCGAACCATTACTGCTCCCCTGAACAAATCCCTTTTAGCATTTAGTTTTTTTCTTTTAGGATTAATCTTTATATTCCTACATATCATGCTTATACTATTTCTTGATTTATCAATTTTACACATATTATATTAATTTCCTGTAATGCAGATGAGTGTTTTGCTTTTTTATTCTTTGTTCTCTCCCATTATCCCAATCTAACTTTATTACAATTTTGGTTCAGTCAACAGTGTTTACATTACTGTGACTCTATAAAAGACTCAGAACCAGTTGTGTACTGAGAGCCTAATTAGCTCTCCTTCTTTGCCCCAAATTTAGTTTTTCCTTCAGCCAAATTTACTGAGCTTTTTCATTTGCTTAAAAAATATCTATGCTTCATTTTTGCAAATATTCCATCCTGTCTATTAAATTGCTATCAATATTATTTTCTAAAATCTCAAACATGTCAAATAATCTCTCAATTTCATTTTTTTTCTGGAGACTCAACCCCCAAATCTGCTGAGTGTCTCACCCTGGTTCTTTAAGCTTCACTATCAATGTGGAATTGGATTTTATCACTGCTGTATTGGATACCTTGTTTAAAAAAACCCCATTATTTTCTTCTTTCCTTTTTTATTACCTTATTTATTTATTTATTTCAGAGAGGAAGGGAGAGAGAGAGAGAGAGAGAGAGAGAGAGAGTTAGAAACATCAATAATGGGAGAGAATCATTGATTGGCTGCCTGCTGCACGCCCCACACAGGGGATTGAGCGTGCAACCTGGGCATGTGCCCTGACCAGGAGTTGAACTGTGACCTCCTGGCTCCTGGTTCATAGGTTGATGCTCAGCCACTGCACCATATTGGCCGGTCTGACCTTATTCTAACTGCATCAATCCTCTAATAGCTTCCTGTGAACAAGTACTTAAAAGGTCATTTTGTTTCATTTCCATTTTTTAGCTCTTGAACATCTGAAAGTCTTATTTTAGCCTCACATTTGATTGAGAATTGGCTGTCTATAGGACTTCATCTTGAAAGTCTTCCCTCAAAATGTAAAAGGTGTATTTCTACTGATTCCCGGTGTCCAGTGCTGTTCCTGAGAAGTCTAATACCATCTAATTTTATCTCTTTTAATTGTAACTTACTTCTCTTACTTCTGGAAATTTTTCTTTCACTTCTTCATCACCAGTGTTCCAAAATTTCGTAACATGGTTTCTGTCTGTTTTCACTTCTGGGCAGTACTCATTAACCCCTTTTCACTATAGAACATCTTCCTTATAATTTAAGCAAAATTCCCCTGTATTCTTGTTGTTTTCTTTTTCTAAACTTCCTTTTTATTAGAAGTTAGCTCTCATGAATTTCTCTAATTCTTTTATCTTTTCTGTTCCATTTTCCTCACATATCTTTTATTCTACTTTCCAGAAGATTATCTTGAGTTTAGCTTTCCACACATACTGAATTCTTTACTGTTAAAATCATGTTTACTTTCCACAACTTTTAAAATTTGATAATTGGTTTATTTTCACAGTATTATCTTTTGTTTGAAGAATGTTAGAATTTCTCATCTGAACATATCAATTAAGGTAGGGATTTTGCTAAGTGAAGTCTACAGAGATTGTGGGAGTGAACCATGATATGTCTTAGCTAACCTGACTAACTCATGCCCCTGCCTTCTCTGCTGCCTCTTAGCTATTGGCCCAAGGAGTTTTCACTTCTGCTCTATTTTTAGAAAGGTGAACTCCTGATGCACTGAAGGCCTAAATGTGAAATGCAAGACTATACAAGTAGTAGAATAGAATGTAGACCTTAGAGTGAGGGAGTTTGTGGCAAGACAAACAATAAAGAGTTCATAGTTCTTACTTCATAAAAAAGCAAAATTTCTGTTCAAGTGAAGATAATATTGTATGTTCTAATATACCAAAATTTTAGGAATCTGGATGGTGATAATTTATGAGAGGGGAGAAAGAAAACTTGAAAGAGGATCTATTGACTAAAATAAAATTGAGGAATAAGGGATTAGGCCTATATGAGGTAGGAGTGTAACAATGTGTGAGTTAAGGTGGGAGAGAATTATTGGTACGGAAGTCAATGGAAAGATCATGGGTTAAATTTTTTGAGCTAGTGCAGTGCTAAATGATAATAAAGGTTGCCTTGGAAAGGGGTGGATGTTGGATGAAATGCAGTAGAACTGAAAATCATAGACCATTGAACTGGGTTATCTACACAATCCCCATAATCTCTTAAAAGATGGGTAGGAATTGTGGGGAAATGAAAGACTGAGCCATGTATCAAAATCCTCAATGTCTAAATAAAGATTGTCCAAGGATGATATGGACACCTTTAGGATTAGCTACTTTATTCAAAGAAATATCTCGTCATACTCAACTATAACTAATACTGGTTATTTATAAATGGCAACTCTTAGCATCAATGTAGGAGAAATATTTTTTTAATTAAATCTTTATTGTTCAGATATATAGGAGAAATATTTTTTAACAAAGGATCATTATATTGTATTTAATATAACCATATTTCTCCTCTATTTAATTTATCTATTTAGCAGACATCTTATGTAGTGTCAAAAATTTCCACTTCCTTACTAAACTGACTGTTGTTTAATATTTCAACCTCTTAACTTGTATGCAGATCTTAGTGTATCAGAGAACTCAGGGTAAAAGAAGATGAAAACGTGGGGAAAGCCTCTGAGATATGACAAGCAATCTTCTAAGTCTAGGAAATTTTGTAAATTTTCCACAGATTTACAGAAGTCTTGCAATTACTTACAAATCATCTGATTGCCTGGTCTGCTCCAGGTTAGGCTGACCCACTTCCTGGTTTGATAAAGATTGCTTGGAAGCCAAGAAAACACTGGCAAGATTAATGAGATTCATTCAGAGGAAGTACTTGAAGACTCATTTTCTTTATGTTCCTTTATAAACATTTCCACGCCTATTCTTTACCTAAACCATTCACACAATTCTTGCCTCCCTACCCCTCCAAAAAAAATACCCCACTAACATTACAAAAACAAATTTATATTCTGGTTCTCCATGGATGGTCCTGTGTCTGTGATCAGTGCCCACAATAGGTGAAGATTTTAAGAACTGTTTTTCTTTTTTCCTCTCTAGTCCGAGCAGGTCTGCCTAGGGCAGGCTGGCCAGTAGTGTGTGGGTTCTTGACTTTTCCCAGGAAAAGTTTCACAACACAAGCCCAGGTGAATTTTATTTTTAATTAAAAAAATTTTTTTTATTGATTTCAGAGAGGAAGGGAGATGGAGAGAGAGATAGGAACATCAGTGATGTGAGAGAATCATTGATCAACTGCCTCCTGCACACAACACCCACTGGGGATTGAGCCTGCAACCTGGGCATGTGCCCTGACCGGGAATCAAACCTTGACCTCCTGGTTCATAGGTCAAAGCTCAACCACTGAGCCATGCTGACAGGCCAGGTGAATTTTAGAGGATGTTTAATAAAGCTGAGGACAATGAAACAAGGAAGGGCTGGGGAAATGAGCCCAGGCTGGTCTGCTTTGGCTCACTAAGAAGTCAGAGAAAAGGGGCCCTTTGGGAGATATTCAGGGTGTTTGTCCTGGATGAACTGCTGCTGCCCATTGCTCCCTGGTTGCAAGCCTCATGGAGTCCCTTAGAGATTACAGATGCAAGCCTGTGGGAGAAGAATGGTGGAGGAGGCTCATGCCAGCTCCTGGGAGGGAGAGCTCAGGTTGGGTCCTTTATCTTGAAACTTTTATTTCTGTCTTGCAGGCAGGAATCTTAGGGGAGGTCTTAGGGGAGGATTTCAATAGAATATTCACCAGCCTTATGCTGATGTACCACAATGAGATTTATTCTCTTAACTTCATCTGTCCTTGGGTGTGGTTGGCACAAATGGCACTAATTGGATTTCTGCTATGTCTCCCTGAGTAGGTGGTTCAAGCTCTTTACCCTCTGGTTGGGGAGAAGTGCAAATCATTTACTCTTAAGTGTCCCTGGTTTAGGGAAAATAGTATTTTCTAGATGGCTGCAAGCTACTGTGTTCGCTATCTGTCTCAGTTTCCCTATTCCGCTTGTCCTAGATTACTGGCCTGTCTCAATAACATGCAGTAAAAGTAATCCTGCCTGGTATACACCTTCCTTCAATCCTGCTGTTTGATTCTTCTTCTGACTCTATAGTCTATTAACCTTAATGACTTCCCTAGAAGCTCCATTTCCAAATATAGCCACACAAGAGATTAGAATTTTTTTTCAATTACAGTTTACATTCAATATTACTTTGTATTAATTTCAGGTGTTCAGCATAGTGGTTAGATATTCATATATTTTAGGGGTTATAATTATAACATATGGCTTTGGAGGGGACACAAACAGTCCATAACACCAACACCCTCACTTTATAAAGTAGAAAAAGATCCAGAGAGAATGATAGAAATTCAAGATTAAAAAAGACCCAAAGCTTGTTAAGATCAACCATTCCCCTGATGTTTTCTACCAAAACCTTTTAAATAAGTTGATAAAGTACATTCATGGCAAACTTGATCTCTTAGTTACTTGATTCTCAGTTGAAAGCTCTTTCTATGTTATTACTACCCTCTCTCCTTGTATACTTACTCTTTAATCTTTTCTAATTGTTACTGATTCCCTTTTACTGCAGGAATATCTATTACCCTACATTTAAAAAATAATTTTTATTTTTCAATTACAGTTGACATTTAATATTATATTAGTTTCAGGTGTACACTGCAGTATACAGATGGTTGTTCTGTAGATTACTTGTATTTTTAGTGTGGTTGTGTGAGGATTAGAATACTGCATTTACCTACACCACCATCTTGACCAGAAGACCTATTGCCCTACATCAAGCATGTCAAACTCAAAGGCTAACACAGGACAAATAAATGAGGCATGTGGCCCGCGGGCCGTGAGTTTGACATGCTTGCCCTACATTCTTAACTTGGATCATGTTCAGAGGCCTAAAGAACTGTCTGAAGTTTTATGACAATTTTTTGTGTTGTGGTTATTTGTTATTTTAGGTCTATAGCTTTGATCAGATTCTCAAAATAATCTGATAGCAAAAGAGTCCATCCTCTAAGCCATGTATCCCACCAAAGTGACTTAATCATATCAAAAGTTTTTTCAATGTTAGATGTGATATATCTACTCAATCAAAACCCAGTAAGGAGTGTATGTATGTGTGTGTGTGTGTGTGTGTGTGTGTGTGTGTGTGTATATATATATATATCTCCTATATAATAAAAGCCTAATAAGCAAATTGTCTCGACCAGGAGTTCGACAGAGTTTGACTCCTCGCTATGACGAGCACTGACCACCAGGGGGTGGCGCGGAACATGGCAGGTGTCAGTGATGCAGCGCTGGTAACGGGTGGCAGTGGAGGTGCTGCTGGCCCCAATGGGCCCCGACGAGAGTGGGACTGCAGCAGGATGGTGGAGCGGGCGGTGCCAGGCCAATGTGGGTGCGAGCAGGGAACCGATCACCCCACAGACGGCAACCAGCAGCAGCAGCGGGGGGCAGGGCTGCTGCCCAACTCCCAGGTGCTGAGGGAGTCAGGTGGGGGGCCCAGCCCCAATTGATCACCCCATAGGCGGGATGGTGGAGGTGAGGGGGCGGCGCTGACACTTCCATTACAAAGAAAGGGCAAATAGCATTATTAAAATATTTCTTCTAGTTATTTTCCTTTCAATGTGCACGAATCCGTGCACCAGGCCACTAGTATATATATAATTTTTGCTTATATATTTTTATTTTTTAATATGTATACACTCTAAAAGAATGATGTAAATCAGATTAATTATATATCACTTACATTAGTTACCTTTTTGTTTGTGGTTACAACACTTGAGATCTACTCTTTGCAAATTTCAAGTATATAATATACTAGAGGCCCAGTGCATGGTGGGGTCCCTTGGCCTGGCCTGCGCCCTCTCGCAATCCAGGACCCCTCGGGGGATGTCAGACTACCGGTTTCAGCCCGATCCCTGCAGGCCAGGCCGAGGGACCCCACTGGTACATTTGTGCACTGGGCCTCTAGTATGCATATAAGATCTTTGGTTAATCTCTTCCTACCCTCCCCTCTCCCCCCTTCCCTCTGAATCTGATCCATCTGTTCCATGTTTCCATGCCTGTGCATTGAGCATCTGCCCCCTGATGGTCAGTGCTCATCATAGCTACCGGTCATACAAACAGTCGAATGGT
>NW_005360273.1:437224-450548 GCF_000412655.1 Myotis brandtii | reverse complement strand
CTACAGTCATCACGCTGTACATTAGGTTTCCAGAATTTATTAATCTAGTAACTGAAATTTTGTGCCCTTTGATCAATATCTCCCTTTATGACTTCTCTTTCCCCCAGACTCTGTTAATCATAGTATGGAATATTTTGGTTGTTTTCAGTATTAAGCTTCACTCCAAGAATAGGAAAAGGAATACCACAGTTCTGTAATAAAGAAAGAGAGGATGATAAAGTGTTTATTGAGCCTACAGGTTTTTCTGACTCTAGAAATCAAATTTTTTTTCACTTCACCATGTTGTGATAGTCCCCAGTTTGACATGCTTCCTCCTTCTGGATCTTATTAAAGCTGTAGGGTACTGGACATGAAGCATGTAATCAGTTTTTTTCTCATTCTGAGCTGACATTAAGTTGGGGAAAGGCGGAAGTTTAGTGGTGTTGCACTTATTTTACAATTGGGCAAGTGAAGGTTTTCATTTTCAATTTTCATTTTGAGAAGAAAATTATAAATTCTTCTTTAATAGCCCCCTCCAATCCACAAAAGAAAAAAAAGACTAGAGTTAATTTCAAGCAAGATTCATCAGAGAGTGAGCAGACAGGTGTAAAATGTAATCAACTGTATAGTCAGTATTTGCAGAGAAAATGTACCCCAAAGAAAGATCTCTGAAGAAATTCAATGATAACTAGAGGAGCTTAAAGACTGTACTTAAAGCAAATATGTAAGACAAGACTTAAGACAAATAAGTAATAAGGGCATTAAAGTAAGACACACACACTCTGCTAGTCTCTGTGGGATGCAGAAGCAGGGACCATAACATTAACATGTAGCAGAAGGAGACTGAGTTCAATATGTTGTATACAATATATATTGAGTAAATTATACATACTTCCCATCATAAGAGGTGGGTCCCATTACTCCCAATTTATTCTTCTCTTGTCCTTCTTAACTAATGTATTAGTGTCTTATTGCTGCTATAACAAATTACCTCAAGCATGGTGGTTTTAACAATACAAATTTATTATCTTACAGGTCCGTAGTTCAGAAGTCCTAAACAGGCCACATTTGTCCAAAATCAAGCCTTGCATTACTTTCTGGAGGCTCTAGGGGAGAATAAGTTTCTTGCCCTTTCAAGCTCCTAGAGGCTCCCCATATTCTGGGTCCCCTACCCTCTACCATTTTCAAAGCCAGTTGGTAGCTGGTCTTTTTCATATTCTGTCACCCTTACATTGGCTCTTCTGCCTTCCTCTTTCACATTTAAGGACTCTTATGATTGCATTGGGTAATCCAGGATAATTTCTTTAAGGTCAAATGAATTGCAGCCTTAATTCCATCTGCAGCTTTTATTGCTCCTTGTTATATAATAGATGGCAAATTCTGGGCATTAGGTATTAGATAACTTTAGAGGGGGGCATGATTCTGTCTACCACAACTACCAAGTTTAAAAAACACTCTAGTCCAGCTGGCGTGGCTCAGTGTTTGAGTGTCGACCTGTGAACCAGGAGGTCACAGTTCGATTCCTGGTTAGGGCACATGCCCGGGTTGTGGGCTGATCCCTGGTGTGGGGTGTGCAGGAGGCAGCTGATCAATGGTTCTCTCTCATCATTGATGTTTCTATCCCTCTCTCCCTCTCCCTTCCTCTCTGAAATCAATGAATATACTAATATGTGTATATGTATATGTATATATTTTAAAAAGAACACTCTAGGTAATGTTTTTCATCATAGTCTGACAGGGCAGACTTTTCCTGAGCTGTAAAGCTTCTTATCTCCAGTCCCTTGTATCCACTAAACCAGTGGTCGGCAAACTCATTAGTCAACAGAGCCAAATATCAACAGTACAACGATTAAAATTTCTTTTGAGAGCCAAATTTTTTAAACTTAAACTATATAGGTAGGTACATTGTTATTAACTTAATTAGGGTACTCCTAAGGCTTAGGAAGAGCCACACTCAAGGGGCCACGAGCGGCATGTGGCTCGCGAGCTGCAGTTTGCCGACCACGGCACTAAACCAATTGAGAAGCAAAGAACTATATTAAGTTACCACAGGATATGTTGATATTAATTTAGGAGTCTTATATAAGAAGAGGAAGTATGTAGCCTTCTCATAGTATCACTGAAGAAAATAAAACCAGAGAGATTCCTAGTTCCCAATGTCACAGAAAGCTAATATTAGAGTCTCATATTATGTCCACTTTCTCTGATTTATTTTCTTAATGCAGAATTATTATTAACACTATTTATTGTGATTGCAACAATAAAAAATAAAAGTAATTTGCCTTTATTTATAATTTGGAATAGAACAATAAAAATAGCTACCTTGCCTGGCAGGGCGTGGCTCAGCGGTTGAGAGTCGACCTAGGAACCAGGAGGTCACAGTTCACTTCCTGGTCAGGGCACATGCCCTGGTTGCAGTCTTGATCCCCAGTAGGAGGTGTGCAGGAGGCAGCTAGTCAATGATCCTCTCTCATCATTGATGCTTCTATTTCTCTCTCCCTCTCCCTTCTCTGAATCAATCAATAAATATATATATATGTATATATATAATATCTAATCTATATATATCTATATCTATATCTATATCTATATCTATATCTATATCTATATCTATATCTATATCTATATCTTGACCTTACATTGTATGAGAATCCTGTTCCCAATTTATCATATATATATAATTGATTTCAGAGAGGAAGGGAGAGGGAGAGATAGAAACATCAATGATGACAGAGAATCATTGAATGGCTGCCTCCTGTAAACCCCCTACTGGGGATAGAGCCTGCCACCTGGGTATATGCCCTTGCTTGGAATTGAACCCAGGACCCTTCAGTCTGCAGGCTGGCGCTCTATCCACTGAACCAAACCAGCTAGGGCCTAATTTATCTTTTAAAGGTAAGGAATATGAGGTCTGCTATTAACCACACTTACAGAAAGTGGCAGAGCCCAGGTTTGCCCAATTCCAAAGCCCAGGCGCTGGCTGGAAGCATATAGGCAGTCTACCACCATGCTGTTTATCAGGAATGTGAAAAGTCATGTTCCTGAATGAAGTGATTTAGTCTAGAAATTCACAATTGTTTTTATAATTCTCAAGGATACCTCTATTTCAAGTGAGGCTCTAAATTTCTAAAAATGAAATAGAAGTCATGTTCTAATGACTTTGAATTCACTTTATTAAGAATATTTATAAGATATACCCCCTTTTAAACTAATAAAGATAATCAATATGGTAAAAGGGAGAGCTGTATCAAAGTATTTGGTATAAACTTAGCAAAGCTGGAGATTTAATAAAATTATACTGTTTCTAGCATTCAAAGTCAGTCTCTCTCTCTCTCTCTCTCTCTCCCCAACAGGCACCTTTCATCTTAAATAGCATTTCAGATAACACAACATTTAGAACATTTCTTAATAGTGATAAATCATGATAAATCAAGTCTGAGTAAAATATAGCATGACAATGTTACAGAAAATTTACATTTTAAATGGTCATTTTCAGGGTGTGGATGAAAGAAACATTCTTGTCTTTTTGCATCATCTCCAACTATTTTTGTCTTAAGGAGAAAGAATGTTAACCCATTGGTCTTTTTTCCTTGCTGCTTTCAGAATACTATGTAAGTAGAGAACACTCCTTCAAGAGCAGGTAAAATACACCCCACCCTGGTTTTGCGAATGTTGTCATCAGGAACAGATGTTGAGTAATAGCCAGAGAAAGTCACGCTATGATGCTTCTACATCACCTGTTAAGATCAGCCAGGTACAAGAAAGGGCAAGGGAATGCTCTCTCCAGTCTTTTTTCTTTTAAATAATTCTTTATTGTTGAAAGTATTACATTTGTCTCATTTTTTCCCCATTGACCCCCTCCAGACCGCCCCTGGCCCCCGCCCCAGGTCCTTACCGCCCATAGACACAGACAATGGGACTATTCCAGTTTTTTAAATTTATTATGAATAAAGTCTCTATGATCATTCATGTGCAGATTTTTGCATGGATATAGGTTTTCATTTATCTGGTATAAATGGCCAAGAGTACAATTACTGGGTTGTATGATGTGGTTGGCAAAATAATGGTTTTCCAAAGATGTCCGTGTCCTAATCCCTAGAACCTGTGAACATGTTGCTTTACATGGCAAAAAGGACTTTGTATATGTGAAAGAATTAAGGATCATGAGGAAGGGACATTTTCCTGGATTATCATCGTGGGCCCAAAGTAATCAAAAAGGGCCATTTTGGGAGGGAGGCAAGAGGGTCAGAGTCAGAGATATTAGAAGATACTACCCTACTGGCTTTGATGACAGAGAAAGGGACTGTGAGGCAAAGGATGCAGGTGGCCTTGGGAAGCTGGAACATTGAATCAGAGTCTCCCTGAGAGTGCCCAGAAGAAACACAGTCCTACTGATACCTTGAGTTTCATTCATAAGATCTATTTCTTACGTCTGACATCCAGAAATGTAGATATAAATTGTTTTTAAAGCCAGTATGCTTGCGATAATTTGTTATAGCATCACTAGAAAACTGATATATATGGTAAGTAAATTTTTAGTTTTAGAAGAAACTACCAAACTAATTTTCAGAGTGGATAGTTCTGGGTTTTTTTTTAAGGTTTTACTCTTTACTCAAGAATCAACACATATTTTACTTCTTTCATAAAGCCTATTCTTATTTATTTGAGCAAACCTGAAGAAACATGGCTGGAGTACAGTTCACAAAGGTGGAAAATTATAGTGGATGAGATCAGATAGATAAGCAGGGGACAGATCAGTGAGATCCTCATAAGATAGGATAAAGTGTTTAGATTTATCCATTGCGTAACAGGAAGCCACCAGAAGAGTTCAAACAAGGGAGGGGCATATGATTTATGTTTGAAAATGACCACTCTCATAAGTAGAATGGTTTGAAGCACAGCAGTAATAGAAGAGGGAAAACCAATTAAGAAAATAATGCATTGACTAGGTCAGCAGAAGTGGAGTTGGAGAAAAGTGACAGATTTAGGATTTATCTGTAGGATATAGGCCATAAGATTGCTGCTAAATTGGCTATGGGCATGAAGAAAAGAGGGGTTCTTGCTTGATAACCAGGGGATGGTGATATCCTTAACTTTGGAATATTATTACTTTGGGTAGATGGTGCTGAGAGGGAAGAGATGTCAAATAAGCCATGATTTATGTATTTGAGTAGAAAAGTTATCAATGGACAATTAGAGGTTGGTTCTAGAGGCATAAATTTGGGAGTGATTAATTAGTGTTTCAGTTTATGAGCTTGGATAGGATTCACCTGGAAGAGTACAGTTAAAGGAGAGGGGGAACAAAATACTTGAATTTATGGATATAATCGGATGAAGAGTTTTAAAACTATCTGAGTAGTAGCACTCTGTGAAAGTAGAGAAAGACCAGGAGAGGATCAAATCATAAGACAATTGTGTTAAATGCCACTGAGAAGTCAAACAGATTAGGAGGATGGACAAAATTAGTTAAGCTGTGCCAGTTAAGTACAATGGAAGGAGGGAGTCATAATGATTGGCAAAGGAATCTGAGCTAGGTGCATAAATTAGGAAATGTGGAGTTAATGGGGTGAAAAATACTGAAGTGATGAGGGTGAGGGGTCAGTAGGCCTAGTGAAATGAGAGTTAGAAGTTAGAGTGGGAGTACTCAAATAGGTGAGCTGTAGGTGTTGGTAAAAAAGGAAGATACTTGAAATCAAGATTTGGATAATAATTAATGATGATGAGATCAAGGTATGTATGACCTTGGGAAATATGCATCAGAGGCATGGAGAAGGCTAAGGAAGAAAGAGGCCAGGCAGAATGGTACTATGTGTTCCATTTGGATATTGAAATTATCAAGATGTCAAGAGTAGGGAGGGTACAACAAAAGCCAAAGAGCCAGGTATCGATGATTTGCCCAACTAAGTATAAAATCTCCCTCTTTAAACTTTCTTTTTAATTTTGTACCTTCTTAGTAATTCTTTTCTTATTCTTTGCTTTTATGTACTTGTTTTTTTTTTCCTTCTAGATTAGGCATTGAAAACAAGTTTTTTGCTATATTCTGTAGCATGAAGCACATGTTTTCCATATGGTGTGGCAGTGAATAAGATTATAAATAGTGATCCTATGAAGCCTCTGTATGACTGAGGGCAGAACCACTTCATTAAAGGCCAGTCTAGTTTGGAATAGGTGGGAAAATACAAAACAATGGTTTACTTTAATATAACCCTTTAGAGAAATCATACGCCATATGACAAAGATATATAGAAACAGTCCAAATTTATTTTAGAAGAGATTTTTCAATTCTTTAGTATAAAAATAAACAAACTTATTTCAACACTTTTACTTTACATAAATTTAAATACAGTCTGAGGCACCAAAACATTCACATACACATTCTGAATTCCTGGGTTCAGACAGCAGGTTGATGTTAATAACAACTTAGTTTTTAAATTAGGGAAGTTAACAATTTTTATGCAAGCCCTTCTAACATTGATTATTTCTTTTTCTAACCTTTTAAACATAAAATCTTAAAGAAAATTTCCCTGAGTTATTTCTCTTTAATGAGATTTCATCATTTCCCTCTACCCACGAGACATGCTCTTAATTAATTACATAAATACTAATGTTATCCATAATCAGTGCTTGATTAAAAATATTAAGATCTACAGTACTTTGACTAATGTCTCTTCAATAAGTTATAATGGAATGAATTAATGTAGCATCCACCGGTCCTTAAAAAACATATAAAAGGTCAGTTTTATGGCACTTCCAGGCTGATGAGACACACACACAATGTTCTGTGGGCTGGTGTATAGGTGAATCTTAATGACATAAATTCCAACCTTATAACTCAATGTACCAGAGTTGGGTTCCTGAAAATTAATTCACATCTTAATCCAATAATTTCTCTTGTAGTTTTCAAAATTCAAAGAGGTAATCCCAAAGAAGAGATAGCGAGGCTTCAACCCAGTTTATAATAATAATGTCCTAACAAAACATAAATAATAATCCTCAATAAATTAAGTAATGTACAGTACCAGAAAATGTCAGCTGACAATGAGATGTGGATAAGAAGAAGCATTATCTTCCTGGGAACTATTCAGGAATAGTGTGCTTTTGTTTTTAAAGGAAAAGGACATTCCTTAGAGTAGGAATATAAAGCTCTTCTTGTCAAGAACCCCTTACAGTTCTTTCTAAGTCTCTTTGTAGCTTCTTCAGTTACACATAGTTAAAATAGTTAAAATTAAATATAAAGTTCTTTGTCTTTCACTTAGCATGTGAGCACACCTTTTTATCAAGGCCTTTTTTTTTGAGAGCTTTTGTTTTCTTTTATTCTTCTTAAGAGGAGCTAAATAGTAGTCCTGAGCTGAGGTTTTCCTGAAAACTTGCAGAAGTTCAGATAAGAAAATATAGGTAGAGTCCAAAGAAAGATGAACTCAGATCTTGAAACCAGAGAAACAAAATAGAAGAAGTAAACTGATCAGAAGAGCTCCTCTTAGCAAAATGGCTAGAAGAAAATCAAAGGACCAGTGTGCAGGTAGTTGCTTCCAATGTATCGTGGAAGATACACTGTAAGAATCGGAATGGAGAAAGAAATGTGCAGCATTTTGCCATCTTGTAACAGCATTTAAATATTCAAACGTCTTTGCTGTGGCTGTTACTGTAAGTCTAAACTGAAATTCAAGTAAAAAGATGTCAAATGACATCTGGTTTTCCCTTTAACTTGGAGAAAAGACATCTTGAAATCATTGACACAAAAATATTCACAAGGATAACCCCTTTTCCTTAACAGAAATTAAGTCACATAAGGAGTTTAATATAAATATTAAATAATTAAAAGAAATCATTCATATAAATAAATAAATATGATCAATAAGCTTCTACAGTTCAGCTGAACGTCCTTTTAGTAGTACGGTAGGATTGATATCCTCCAGTCCAGAGTGGGAGGGGGTCGCATTCATGGTGACTGTCTTGGTGGGCTGTGGGTCCCCAACACTGAACGAAGTAGAGGGGCAGCCTTTCACGTTATTGCAGATGAGAGACTGAATGGAGGCAGTGTTGATGATTTTAAAACCCACTTCACCGCCAAAAGTGCTAGGCTTCCAGTAGTGAGGAGAACATATAGGATTGCCCATCAGTCCTTTCAAGGAAAAGGGGGCTCCAAGTTCTACCATGGTCTCACCAAAGATGCTATCTGGGCGAGGCTCTTCTACCAGAAGGGCAGGGTACAGCTCCATGGCGTCAATGTCACCATAGAGCGCTTCTAACTCCGCAGCCATTTCCTTCTCTCCTGTGAAGGTGACAAAGACAAGAGACACAACCCATGTAAATATTTACAAAATGCAACAAAATAGTTTTACCCCTTCACTCAGTCTGCTTCCAACTTCTGTGTTGTTTGGACTAGGCCCTTTGAATCTTGTAAGAAGCTTAGAAGCACTCACCTGTAAGTTCTTCAAATGATTCATAGGGCTTCATCCGAAAGCGTTTGCGGTACTCGTTCAGAGGCTGGTATCTCATGTGTCTGCTCTGCTCAATTGAGGCCTTGGCTACTTTTCGTACTGCAACGGGAAGATTCCGACCGCCAGCCACCTGCGGAAAAGGAATTACATTATAAAACAACGTTTTCAGGCATATTTACAATTTCTATCTTAAAAGCCTTCCTTGGTACAAAGTAACTAAGACCTATGCTCCCAACTGAGACCTAAACTATTCAAGTTTGAAATGTTCATTTCTATAATCTCCAAGATTATAGAAAGTTTTTAAAAATACCTATAGCTAAGGTGTGATTACATATTGCCATTTGATAACTGTAGACTCAAAGCTTTGACTTTTCAAAAAATGTTAGGCTTCTTATTTCAAGAAGAGAATCTAATTAGCAAACGAATTACTTTTCTTTAGTAAGTAAACAGACTAGTCCTCTGTTTTATTTTGTTTTTCAATAGTAATGCTTACCCTGCCGGCATTTTGCTTGCTGAATGATTCGACAAACTGGGTAAGCCCATGTTCCATTAATAAAGAATTGTTGTAGAGAAACTGTTGATAGCTGTACTCCTGGTCATCAATGTGAAAGGTGTCAGGCAGAAGGGGATGCCAGTGGTAGAGAGTGTTAAACTCAGCAGCGATGCGGTTTTGGTACTGGAATTGTTGGTTGAAAAGCAGCTCTGGGTCAAACTTCAGTTTGAAGTGATAGCCACTCAAGTGTTGTACATAGTCTTCAATCACAATCTTAATAGTTTCTCCTATTTGCACAAAATAAAACATTTAGAACATTAATTCTTTCTGATCATTAACTTTCAAGCAACCAAAGTGCAATTTTGTTGATGTGCTATTCCCTCACTTCTACTTTTTCATCTTTACCGTGAATACAAAAGACAGTTCTATATTATAATCATGCTCATGGATTAAGTTAATATGGAGCATGTAATTTTATATTCACCACATTCCCCCAGAATGACTTAAAACATAGCAAAGGTAAAGGACTCGTTTTCTCCGGGGAAGATGGTTTTATTGAAATTATTTTCTTCTCTTCCTTACCTATCAGTATTAGCCTGCTTGTCTGGAACAACCGCTCGTCATCCCATTCTGGATGCTCCTGCTTAAGCACATCACACACTCTGTTATGTTCACGCAGCCAAATTGTGGCATACATCATCAGACCAGGCACCAGACCAAACACCTCCTGGCCCACGGCAAACCGCAGGTGTTCAGGGACATGAGGCGGGTAGATCATCTCAGCCTGGGTATCTTTGACTGTGGGAGGATATACCTCTCCATCAATTACCTAAAAAACAATGGTAATAAATAAACATCACCTTAAAAGTTAAGAAATACATTTCAACCAGATATTTAAAAATATAGGCAAAGGGGTAAATCATAGCTAATTCTTAATGTTCAAATGGGACAAACCTGATATTTCAGTTTTCCATCCTTGAAAAGGCGCAGTTTATGCTGTCTATCCAAAGTTTCACCATAAACATGATTTAAATCCACCTGGAAAATTTATAGAAAAAATCAGTTTGCTGTTATTGAAGTTGTTCTTATATAAAGCATCCATGATATCATTTATTATTAAACAATTTGATGATTTAGCTTGCTTCAATGAAAGATATTCAATAAAACACCTTTTTCATAGCCACAAAATACTAAGTTAATATGTTTATCTACTGAAGCGACAAACCTATATATGTCTCTTGTGTTTAAAGGCATTAGTATATCCTATGCAGCTTATTAATATATCATATGCTTTGGTATAATGATATGGGTATTTCCTTTAAAAGGCATTAGCAAATGTATTATTGATATAAAATTCTTAATAAATGAATTGAAACTCAAAATATAATGCTGCAAAAATTTCACCTTATCATATTTAAAGCAGCATAATCAGGGTACAAACATGTTGTAGAAACATGTTTTCAAAGACATAACTTTGGCAGTGCTAATATTTTGAACTAAAAATATGAGCCAAATTATAAATATCTGTGTGTGTGTTTGTGTGTTTACTTAACCAGTGAGTTAAAATGAAACTCCACTAAAAATTTTATAGACAGGACACTTTTCAAAAAGAGGGTGCCTTATTTGGTGTGGCAAATAAATACATGGTCTTCAATGTTAGCACCTCACTATGATTAGCTATATTTCTGATTTAGTTCTATCTTACCCCATGACCCAGTCCTTTAGTGAAAGCTGGTCCTCGCTTATGATCTGTCTTGAAAAACTGATGGGTGAAGTGCTGGGCAAAGAATGCAAACATCAAATTTGTGCCCTGGGGATCAGGAATGAACTCTCTTCTTATCATAAATTTATCCAGGATCATGTCTGAATCAGGAAGCTCTTTCTTCCCTGAAAAACGAGAAAGCCAAGAATTCATCCATATATTCAAGGAAGCAGATAGTATACTGTCATTTTACTAGAGCCTTCCTCCCTTTCAGGAGAAATACAGTTGTGACCACGATCATAATATAAAGACAGTTCAAAGACACCGGGAAGCAACTTCTTATTTAATAATTTTATCTGCTGTTTAACTAGAATGAGTCCAGTTTTAATGAAAGAATTCAAAAACATTAAGATATTCCCTTTCATGAAATAGTCTACATGGACTCACAGTTTCAAAAAAAATCTCCATAGATCTCCATTAAGAAAGGAAGAATTAGACTTTTATTAGCAAATAAATGATAATGTAGGGTCAAATGTTCTAAGTAGCAATCCACTCCCCCCCCCTTCCTCCCATTTCAATGCATCTCTCACTGCCTCCTCTCACTCACCTTTCACACCCATGGGAGTAGGGCAGTCATCAGCCACAGGAGGAAGAGCTCTGGTATAATAGGAGAGATTCGAAAAGGCTTCCCAGCTTTTATAGCCATAGTGTGCATTGTACGTTGGTGGGCTGTCAATCAAATCTGATCTGGCTGAAATTTTCAAGAGAAAAAATTTTGTTTAATTTGTTCCCATATGCAAAGCAAATCAATATTCATGTTTTAAAATTGTAAAATGTGCAAAATAGCACCAGAGATTGAATTTAATTCCAACTATGATACTCTTTCAAAACATGTACACTTTCAATTCTAACTGAATTTAAAAGAATGATTCATTAAAATGCATCTTTAAGAAAGTATATATACTTTACACAAGACCAAATGGTCTACCATCTTGATTTTTCAAGTAACCATCCAAGAAGCTTGGGAAAGATGTGCAGAATTGTAAGCAAAATTCTGACTGTGAGATAAAACTTTATAAACTGGATGGGACTGAAATGTCTATATTTTTTGCCATTAAGATAGAAGATACACTAAAAAAGTATATTTAAAATCATTTTGACAAGGTTGGAAATATGTTTTTGGATTAGGTTTAGTAATCTGGAGTATTATAAAAACAATTTTTTTCCTTTGAGGAAACTGAAAACCTTAGAAAGATAATGTACTTACATGTCAACACATATTTCATAATTGCATTTCTCAGGAAGGGAATATTATTGATAATGTCCCAGACTCCCTTGAAGTGGGTAAGTATGTAGTGCACCGTGTTTGGAGTGGGTTTCAGGAGTAATTTTATTCTTGTCATAAATTCAGCTGCAATGAGAGAAAAAAAGGATGGTGAAATTAATGGGGCATATTAGAAGATGCAAATCTGTAAAATGACAACTGTATATATCCACCTTCCAAATGAGGGCACCCAAAGGCAAACTTACGTGTTGAGCAGTTTTCCCCGTAGAATCCTGTTCGAGTACAGTCACACGTATACTGGTCAAATCCAACACTCATACAGACACCTCGGTTTTGGCATGGGTTGGAACAGCAAGGATTTGCTACAATAAAAGTAAGGACAGTAAATAAATTGTTCTCCAGCATCTTAATCTTGACTTAAACATTTACTTGTTCTACTTCCTATGGATCAGCTTTACAATAATCAATTCTAGAAATATACAAATAGTCATGGGAAAATAATTTTTTTAAAGCTTGCCTCACAGAATGGTTATAAAGCAGTAATACCTACTTCCTATTCTAAATAAGGATAATGGATATCATGTTGCTAAGCTTTTTCATAGTAACGTTTTAGATGTTCAATTCAGCATTAAGGAGCTCAAATAAGTAGCTCTCTCAAAATTAAAACGGATAGATCTAGGGAAAATCGCAAAGTAAAAACAGCTTACTTTTAAAAACACTTTGCCTCTCTGAAAAACAAAAACAAACAAAAACCTGGGCTTTCCTGAGAAGGAAAGCACTAACTGGGGTATTTAAAACAATTACTCCCACTCAGTAACAGTGGGTACCACACACAAGCGTTCCACATCTATTGACCTCATCCTGTCTCATTAAAACGACAACCTGCAACTTAGTATCACTATTCCTATTGAGCAGTTGAGAAAAGAGACCCAGACTGGTCCATGATAATCAGAGCTGGTGGCAAAGGTGGGATATCTACCCAGTTCTTTGGCGGTCAAGTGGTCCAAGTTCTTTACAAAGTCTACAGACTCCCTATTCCGAGAGTGCTCAGAGTGAGGGGCCAGGGCAAGTCCGAATGGAGACTTGCGGGGCAGAACGGGTCGCGGGGCGCCAGGTACCCACCTGCAGCGCGGAGAGCCAGGGCTGCGCAGAGCAGCAGGGCGCGGACGAGCATCTGTGCGGCGGGGAGCGCGGCGTGAGCTCTCAGACAGTGAATGGCGCAGGAGGAGCGCGGGATGGAGCTGATGGAGCGCTGGATGGAGCTGGAGGAGCGCTGGATGGAGCTAGAGGAGCGCTGGCGGGATTCCTGGGCGTACTCTGTAAGCGCTCTCTCGAGTCCTTTGACAACTGGAAGCTAACGGAGAGAACCTTCCTTTTATGCGTGAAAACTAGCCCACGTGACGCTATGACTGGCTCTTTCCGCC
>NW_005360273.1:414270-437131 GCF_000412655.1 Myotis brandtii | reverse complement strand
CGTAAGACCCGGGTCAGGGCAGGATTACCCACGCAAATGACAGTCAGGGACTCGGGAAGCTGCTCTTTCTCTCTCGGCTTCCCCGAGGTGGGTGCAAATCCGATTGCCACCCCCCACCCTCCACCCCCCATCCCCACTCCTATCTTTCCTCTTTCCCCTCCATTCCTTCCCCCACCCTCACCCCCAGTTCCTCTGCCCCTGAGCTCGGGTTTGCGCCTATTCCCAGTCTTACGTGGCGGGACTAGGTGGTGGTTCGTCTGCTGGCAGGAGCGCCTGGAGGTTCCGGAGCGCACGTAGGGAATCCCCTCCCTCCCCCCTCCAGCGTCACAGCGTCACCGCCGCCTTGTCTGGGTCCCTAGGTCTTTGGAAAGCCTGGGAAGTTGCAATCCCGACAGGCCCAGACAATCAAAGCCAGGAAAGGCTGGCACGCTTTACACGTGTCATGTATTTCAAACATGTCAGGGGTGATTTTCATGACAACCTTTGACCTACTGTATAGGCAGCAATACATGCCTCTAACACTTTTAAGAATGTTATGTGGCTGAATGAAATATAATAGCTATAGTGAGTGTACATATCTGTAACTTCTCTTTATAGCTAAATTGTGTTTACCACAGGAAATACTGTTCCCCGCACCACCATCTGCTCCTTGCTTCTTGGAGAGGAAGGAGGTAAATCCCTCTCCACAAGACGGCTCCTAAGCAACGTTATCCAGTAAATCGTCAATTTGAGCCGGAGATGTATTCCCTCCTATTTCCTCTCCTTTCAAGGGTCCAGGACCTCCGGGGATGCTAAATGTGCAAAACATCTGCTTTAATGCATGTATTTCTTTGCGTGTGGTTTCCACCTTTTTGGTCACCAGCCCTTCACAGGAGATACAAAGAGGAGAGTTTAAAGGGTGTTTTTTTTTTGGGGGGGGGGGTTCTCTGCCCATTTTTCCAAGATGAGATGTAACAATGGATCAAGGTGTAAGACTGCATTTAGGGACTAATTTTCTATTATTTTGGAACATAGTTTGATGATTTGGATGGAATGGATGTAAAGGAAGGGTGATTTTTAACAATTTTGAACTTTCTCATCCTTTGTTTTTGTTTAATAGCTATCTTTTGGTGGTGAGGGGAGAGGTGTGTGAAGGTGAACTAGTAAAAAAAGAAATTAGCAGCAGCAAAGTGGAAGAATAAAATGTTCAATGAAGCCATACGTTCTTAACATTGATGGAAAAGTACTGCATAACACCTGAAATAAAACCACATCAGGTACCACAATTTGTAGAAATCTTAAATTAAAAAAAAAGAGATACACTTGGAATTTTTTTATCCTATTGCTCAATCTACACATTATCTGATTCTACATGAGACACAAATGACTAAAATTCCATTTTATCCAGGAAACATTTCTGTCTTCTGGTCATATTTAATCATTCCATCTGTGACACTTCCATTTATTGTACGGTCTTACATGAAATTTCAACTAAGAGCATAGGTCTTTAAAACAATCCTTTTAATCCAATTTTCTGTTTTATTTTAAGTGAGCAAGTTGTATCTACTCAAATTTTAAATTGATTTTTAGGACTCCCGATTCAAGCTTAGTTAGATGCCTTGTAAGAATCCATGCTCTGACTCTGAGAGTGTACTAAATTTTTACATGGTAATCCTGCATTCATTTTGAAGGTGGCATCATCATTAAACTCCTCATCAGGTCTTAATTGCATACCTGCTATGTATAGAGGTGTGTTCTGTTGTTGGCTGAGACTGAATTCTAAGGTGAGGACAAACCAAGGCATAGAGAATATTCATGTTTAGACTACTTGAAGAAATGGAAATCTGTCCCATAGTGGAAATTCAATAAAAACATCTATTTGGTTAAATGTCTTGGTTTAATCTGTAACTTTTGTAGCACAGTAGAGTGAAGAGAGTTCAGTATACCTGTGCAGTCAGGAAAGAGTTCAAGGAAAAAGGACACTTTAAGGTTGGACAAAGTGTTTGTTTGTTTTTAAAATATATCTGGCCCTGGCTGGTGTGGCTCAGTGGATAGAGCGTTGGTCTGTGGACTGAAGGGTCCCGGGTTCGATTCCAGCCAAGGGCACATGCCTGGGTTTCGGGCTCAATCCCCGGTAGGGGATGTGCAGGAGGCAGCCTATCAATGATTCTCTCTTATCACTCATGTTTCTATCTCTCTCTCCTTCCCCCTTCCTCTCTGAAATAAATAAAGAAATATGTTTTAAAAAATAATAAAATAAAATATATTTGTATTAACTTCAAAGAGGAAGAGAGAGGGAGAGAGAGAGAAACATCAATGATGAGAGAGAATCATTGATCACCTGCCTCCTGCACACACATACTACACCCCCCGCCCCATGACTGGGGATTGAATCCAAAGCCCAGGCATGTGCCCTGACCTGGCATTGAACCATGACCTCCTGGTTCATAGGTAGATGCTCAACCACTGAGCCACACTAGCTGGGCACTAAACCTGTTTTATTGGAAAAGTAATATGATGAGTACTGTGCCATGATATACCCTAGAAAATCAGTATAGCTCTCACTTTTATATATAGTTAGTGTTTCTGTGTATATTTAGATAAATATATGTATCTGTTGTACTTCTTTTATTAGTCTCTGAAATTTGTTGGGAAATCATCTATTTGAAGGGAAAATCTTGCAGAGTATTCTGTTGCGTTTTACTGCCCCCTTCTGCTACTTGAATTTTTATCAACTTCTTTTTCTCTATGACACTGTGAAGATAACTAGGTAGATCTTATGTCTGACATTATAATGTTCTTAAAAGGCTACATGTGCGGTGCTCATTTTAGATTTAACTTTCATGAATAGACTGAAAAGGAATAAAATTGTTATTAATAGAAGTGATAAGCCATTCCTATAAGTTAAAAGAAAATTGACAGAAGACGCTCACTACCCAAAATTCCAAATGAGCTAACATCTTTAAGAGAGACATTTTTTATTGCTCTTATGGAGTGCTGCCACTCAGACATGGAAGGACTTTGGATGATAATATGTTCATGTACTAGATTCATCAGTTGAAACAAGTGTACCATTGTGGTAATGATGTTGAGAGTGGAGGACATGAGGGAGAGGGGTTAGGGGGTAAATGGGAACTCTGTACTTTCTGCTCAGTTTTGCTGTGACCTTAAACTGCTCAAAAAATAAAAATAAAAATGCCCCTTAGTGGATAGAGCGTCGGCCTGTGGACTCAAAGGTCCCAGGTTTGATTCTGGTCAAGGGCATGTACCTTGGTTGCCAGCACATCCCCAGCAGGGAGTGTGCAGGAGGCAGCTGATCGATGTTTCTCTCTCATTGATGTTTCTAACTCTCTATCCCTCTCCCTTCCTCTCTGTAAAAAATCAATAAAATATATTTTAAAAAATGAACATTTACTAACTGCAAAAAGAATCCAAGCCTGTAAATAAGGACTTTTGAGTTTAGCTCTTTTCTTTCTTTCTTGTTCACATGTTTATTCTATCCCCTCACAGAGGTCTCCCTGCATTTAGTGATGTAAGAAAACAACTTGCCCCACATGTGCCACAGGACTGTTTTGCTGAAGGCCATGCATATTTGTTTGCCTAAGAATCATAATCATTGGTAAAATTCTTTAAGGTTAAATGCTACAGGCAGAATAATATCAGATACTCATTTCTTAACCAAGTTCTCCCTCTGCCCTAGGGACAATGATTCCCTTGCAAATATCTGAAGAACTTATTCTTTGCCTCATCCCTTTCATGTTAAGAAATAGAACTCACACAAGGCCTTTTTCTCACTTCTTTGAAACGACTCTCTTGTCTTAGAAGTTTGCATATTTTCCATTTGCTTCATCAAGAGCTTCGGGGGTTCTTACCTCTAAAGCTATATCTCTACCCTGTAATCTAATCTGAATCTGACTGGTACACCCACTCTTCCCTGTATTTCACAACCACTCTTTCAGCTGTCCCCTGGATCTTTTCAAATGACCATACTGAAAACCAAACTCAGTTTCAACAAAAAGATATTTTCCTTTAATATTCTCCATAGGAGTTAACAGGCTTGTTGTGGAGCGCGAGCGACAGAATGACCAGAACTCCAGACTGATTAAAATTTAGAAAGCCTGTATTGACTGGCCAGTGTCCGCTCCTCCACTCGGGAAGCCCAAGAGAGAAGCGGCCCTGACCATCTTTAGTGTCTAATATTTAAAGGGGACAACTACATCCGTGTTCGGGTTCCCATAGCAAGCAAAGCCAAGTTACAAAAGCCAATTGTGTAGTTTTAGCCAAGCTATTCATCATCCTCCTGTTATTCATTTCTGGGTAACTTAAAGGTAAGGACTATTCTTAATTTTGATCTGTTTGTTCTTTGTGGACCGTTGCTCAGGTGTGGGAGCTCAGTTCCTAGAAACTTGGCACAGGCTGTCAAGCTGCTGAGGTGGCTAGGTAATTAAGCAGGCCTAAAAATGTTCCTGCTCTGTAACATTCCCCACTGGTTTTTGGGCGACTTCCCTGGCCATTTTATCTGCGAAGGTGTTTCCCCGTGCCTCCGGGGTGTCAGTTGACTTATGTCCTTTGCAGTGTATGACTGCCACCGCCTTCGGCGTCCAAAGGGCCGCAGGAGGGTAAGGATTTCTGGGACATTTTAGATTTCCTTCCCTCCTGACGTTAGGAGTCCCCTTTCTTGGTATAAGTCCCCGTGAACGTGAACAGTGGCAAATGCATATCGGCTGTCCGTGTATATATTCACTGCCTTTCCCTTCCCCCACCGTAGTGCTTGGGTGAGGGCTATCAGCTCTGCCTTCTGAGCAGATGTCCCACGTCCTAGTGCCTGCGCCCAGATTACCTTGTCAGCTGTCACGAGCGCTGCTCCTGCGTACCTGGTCCCTTCGACCACAAAGCTGCTTCCATCAGTGTATAGGGTCTCCTCAGGGTCTGGCAGGGGCTGGTCTGTCAGGTCCTCTCGAAGGTTCTTGAGCGAGGACAGGGTTTCAGTGCAGTCATGGAGGGGCTGCTCGGGGTCATCATCAGGCAACAAGGTAGCAGGGTTTAGTGCCGCTGTTTTGAGAAAACTGACTCGTGGGGGATCAAGCAAGAGTACCCAATACTGGGTGATCCGAGCATTCCAGAGCCAGCGCTCTAGTGGGCTTCGCAACAGTGCCTCCACGGAATGTGGAGCCACTACTTCCAAGTCCTGCCCGAGAGTGAGTTTCGAGGCTTCCTTTACCAATATAGCTGTAGCTGCCACTGCTCTCAAACACTCCGGCCACCCTGCAGCCACGGGGTCTAGCCACTTGGATAAGTATGCCACAGGCCTTTTCCATGGTCCCAGGGGTTGGGTTAACACCCCCTTTGCGATTCCCCGAGCCTCTGCCACATGTAACTGAAATGGCTTTATGAGGTCTGGCAGCGCTAACGCTGGTGCACTAAGGCTTGTTTAAGATCTCGAAAAGCCTTAGTTTCAATTTCAGTCTAGTTTAGTTTATCAGTCTTTCCTCTGGTGCAGGTAATAGGCTCAGGAGGGTATATGGATTAGACACCGTGGGATGTATAGTTTCTACCCTCTTATTGACCTCTCTTTAGTCCTGAACGGGTCTGAAGTCCTCCGTCACGGGTTTTTGCACAGGAAGCAATGGGGTATTCCACAGGGAGTGGCAAGGGACTAAGATTCCTGCTTTTTTCAGTCTTTTTATGTGGACTGCAATGCCTCTTCGGGCCTTTTGGCTTATTGGATATTGCTTAACCCATACTGGAATTGCTGTGCTGGAGAGTTGTACCACAATTGGGGCTTTGTGGACTGCCAATCCTGGGGGGTTACTCTCTGCCCATACTCCAGGTATTTTCTGTTGCAGCTTTTGGAGTAATGGGGCATCTGGGACCGGATTGTTGTTCTCGGTTCCCCCAGTGAGGAGGTATTCCTCGCTCAAGGGGCAAGTCAAAAGCACAGCCCCTGGTCTCTGATTAAAAGTCACTGTAGCCGTCTCCTCCTGGAAGGAGATGGTAGCCTGCAGTTTGCTGAGAAGGTCCCATCCCAGTAGCGGGTACGGGCACTCCGGCATCACTAAGAATGAGTGGGTCACTATCCCGGCCCCCAGGTTGGTAATTTGGGCCTGGGTCCATGGGTAAGATTTAGTCTTTCCCATGGCTCCCTGAATGGGGGTTCGTTCTTTGGACACCGGGCCCTCCGCCTGCTGTAGGACGGAGTAAGTAGCTCCAGTGTCTACAAGGAAGTCCACGGGTTTGCCCCCGACTTTTAAGGTGACCCTGGGCTCCTGGGGGCTAATTGGGATGGAGGCCCGGCCCCGTCAGTCTCCTTCTTCAACTAGTTCCGGGGTCGGGTGCTGCTGAGGCTTTTTTGGACAGTCTTTCTTCCAAAGGCCCTTTTCCTTGCAGTACGGACACTGGTCCTTCCCTAAATCAGAGCGTCTTGGGTGCCTGTCCTCTTTCCCGAACTTCCTTCCCTTTCTCTGATTCCCGTCTCTTTCCTCTTGCATGGCAGTTACCAGGACCTTTGCCATTTTCCGAGTCTGCACAGTCTCTGAATCTTCTCTATTGTTAAATGCCTTTTGACCAACCTCAACCAATTCCGACAGCACTTTTCCCTCAAAGCCTTCTAACTTTTGTAATTTCTTTCTAACGTCTGGGGCCGACTGGGACACGAAAGTGATGTTAACTGCCCACCAATTCTCAGGTGCATCAGGATCTATGGGTGTGTAGAGCCTGTAGGCTTCACACAGGTGCTCTAGAAAAGCGGCAGGAGATTCATTCAGTCCCTGTAAAGTTTCAGTTACCTTAGACAAATGATGGGTTTCCGCGCAGCCGCTCGGATTCCCCTCAGCAGAGTCTGGCGATACCGACCTTACCTCACTCCGTGTTGGGGTCCCACGAGGGGCAGAAGAGTGGGAAGATAGCCTTGAGCCATGCTGACTCCGAAAAGGGTTGGCCGTCGGGGCCAAGAACCATTTTCCTTCCCTCCGACCTGACTTGCTCTCTCTCCTCCGAGGTGAAAAGAGTCTGGAGGAGCTGTTGGCAATCATCCCAAGTGGGCTGGTGGGTGAAAAAGACAGACTCCAAGAGGGAGATTAATCCCTGCGGATTCTGAGAGAAAGAGGGATTCTGATTCTTCCAGTTATAGAAGTCACTGGTCGAAAAAGGGACGTAAACCATAAAAGGCCGTTCCTCCCCGTTGGGGGCGGCCACCTAGTGCAAAGGCAACATCAGGGCTCCAGAGAAGTCCGGAGAGGGGGCTGAATGAGGGGGTCGGTACTCTGCCCCACTGCAGGTATGAGATGGACTCAGAGGATCTTCAGGGGGAGCCTGCATCAGGGCTGACAGGTACGGGGGTGGCTCTGCTAAGATGGGGTCCTCCTGCGGAGGTGGGAGGACAAGGGGCTTCCTCTCAGCCTCCCTGGGAGGTGTAGTGAGGAGGACAGTTGGTCTCTGTCCCAATTTCTTTTTCTTTTCTGAGGGTTTTTTGCAATCCTGGAGCCATCTAGGATTTTCAGTTAAAACATCTATCCAAATTTGAACATACACCATTTGGTCCGGGTGCCCGGGGTTTCCAAAAATTATAGCCTGGACCTAATAGGCTAAACCCAAATCAGTCGACCCCTCAGGAGGCCACTCGATCTGCGGGAAAGTTGGCCATTCATGCTCACAGAACTTCTGTAAATCAAAAGCGTTAACAGGGGCTCTGTAGCCCTCAGCTCTTCGCTTGAAGTCCTGGAAATTTTTCAAAAGACATTGAAGGGGGGTACAGGCAGTACATGAAGCTGATTGACCCATTCTGACAACAAAAAATAAATTGGACGCAACAACAGACACAGACAAGACAAATAACAACCAGACTCAGGATCACCGGGCACCGTCGTGCACCGGGATCTGGTCTCAACGGAAGTAGTGCTGCGTCCAGCCTTCCAAAGACCTCTGACGGGCCCACAGAACCAGAATCAGGACTCAAAAGAATTGAGTCTTCTTACTGGTAAGAATCAGATCCAGATGGCTCCAACTGAAGTCAATTAGACAATTTTTGGACAGACCTGCCAAACTCTATCGGTCCTGGGGCTGAGGAACGTCTCTCAGAGATCTCCCCCTAGGTCCAGGAGTTTGGATGTCTTCCCTAGACTCTGGTCACGGGACCAGTCAATAGCCAGTTATCTCGCTGGGGCCTCCAAATGTTGTGGAGCGCGAGTGACAGAATGACCAGAACTCCAGACTGATTAAAATTGAGAGCCTTTAACTCCAGACTGATTAAAATTTAGAGAGCCTTTATTGACTGGCCAGTGTCCGCTCCTCCACTCAGGAAGCCCAATAGAGAAGCGGCCCCGACCATCTGCAGAGTCCAATATTTAAAGGGGACAACTACATCTGTGTTCAAGTTTCCATAGCAAGCAAAGCCAAGTTACAAAAGCTAATTGTGTAGTTTTAGCCAAGCTATTCATCATCCTCCTGTTATTCATTTCTGGGTAACTTAAAGGTAAGGACTATTTTTTTTTTATTGATTAAGATATTACATATGTGTCCTTATCTCCACGTTACCCCCTATCCCCTGCTCATGCCCTCACCCCCCTGTTGTCCATGTCCATTGGTTAGGCCTATATGCTTGCATATAAGTCCTTTGGTTGATCTCTCCCCCTTACCCACACCCTCCCCTACCTTCTTAATTTTGATCTGTTTGTTCTTTGTGGGCCGTTGCTCAGGTGTGGGAGCTCAGTTCCTAGAAACTTTGCACAGGCTGTCAAGCTGCTGAGGTGGCTAGGTAATTAAGCAGGCCTAAAAATTTTCCTGCTCTGTAACAAGGCTCACTATCCACTCAAGTTTATAATTGACTAGAGGCCTGATGCACGAAAATTCATGCCTGAGTAGGCCTTCCTTTCCCGGGCTGCCAGCACCAGCTTCCCTCCAGCACCCGAACCTGGACTTCTCTCCTCCCACCGCCGGCAGGCACCCAGGACTCGGGCTGGCTTCCCCCAGGCCACTGGCAGGCACCCAGGACCCTGGCTGGCTTCCCCTGGGCCGCATGTCAGGAAGAATGTCCAGAATGACATCTGGAAGACATCCACTCTTATTAGCATATCACCCTTTTATTATTATAGATTAGCACTTATGAGCATCTCATGTGCTTCATATTTTACATGGGTATTTAGTTTACTATCCATCTCCC
Organism: Myotis brandtii; assembly: GCF_000412655.1. Lineage (NCBI taxonomy): Eukaryota > Metazoa > Chordata > Mammalia > Chiroptera > Vespertilionidae > Myotis > Myotis brandtii. Next base: position 427,995 of record NW_005360273.1, on the reverse strand, counting down.
CCACCAAATAGTCCTTGAACATAGGGGATTTTGTCTTTTTCACTATTCAAAGTGCCTAGATATGCACTACTAGAGATCAATAAATATTAATTGAATAAATGGGTGAACCTATCTTCTGTGAAATCAACTTGAAAAATTAGATGGCCATCACTTCATTTTGTAGTCATTTCCTAAAATTGGAATTTTCAAATCAAAGGTATCTACGTTTTTAAAACTCTTTTTTGTTAATTGCAATGGTGATGCCTGGAGCTGCCGTGGTCATCTTGTACAAGTCAACATACCAGTGATATAAGAAAAGGTTGTAGCCCAACCAGCATGGCTCAGTGGTTGAGCTTTGACCTATGAACCAGGAGGTCATGGTTTGATTCCCGGTCAGGGCACATGCCCGGGTTGTGGGCTCAATCCTCAGTGTGGGCTGTGCAGGAAGCAGCTGATCAGTGATTCTCTCTCATCATTGATGTTTCTATCTCTCTCCTTTCCTCTCTGAAATCAATAAATATCTATTAAAAAAGAGAGAGAGAGGAAAGGTTGTGAAAAAGAACCTGGGACCTTGATGGCATTATTGAGATGGAGTCCTGGTTGATTTCTCCTAGAGTTTTCTCTATCTATAGATTTCTGGTTAAATGAGTCCCAATAGCTGCACATAAAGCACTTAGGCTGAACTGATGTCAATTTTAATATTTCTAGTTTTTAAACATAGACTCTTAAAGTGATATTAGCCATCACATTTCATCTGTCAAGTCTAACAGCTTCTCATTGCTCTGAAATGAAATCTAAACTCTTTACAATGGCCTACTAGGCCCTACCCACCTCTTCAACTTTTCCTCACACAAGTTATTCTTCCTATCTGTGATCCACTCACACAGGGCTTTGTGTATCTCCATCAGATCTAACGTTTTGCTGCCCAAAGGCCTTTGCACTTGCTGTTATCTTCACCAGAATGGTTTTCCTCTGCATGGCTGGATTTTTTTTCTTTTAATTCTCAGCTATCAATTCAAATATTGTATCCCCTCGTTACTCTCTCCATTATATGTTCCTGGTAAGTTTATTTATTTTATTGTCTCAAGCATACTCATCATGAGAATATAATCCTTGTTTCTTCAATTCACTGCTATATCTCTAACACCTAGTGCAGTACCTAGTATATGTACCTAATTCACGGTTTGTGCTCAAAATATTAAATAAATGACTATGAATATATAATGATCAAGACAAAATTGATATAAAAATGTTGACTAGATAAAATCATTTTAAATACTCATGTATTTTTGTTGTTGTTGTTGTTAATCCTTACCTGATGATATTTTTCCATTGATTTTTAGAGAGAGTGGAAGGGAGGGGGAGAGAGAGAGAGAAACATTGATGTGAGAGAAACACATCGATTGGTTGCCTCCTGCATGTGCCCTGACCAGGGGTTGGGATTGAGCCTGCAAGCGAGGTGCCTGCCCTTGACCAGAATCGAACTTGGGACCCTTCAGTGTGTGGGCCAATGCTCTGTCCACTGAGCCAAACTGGTAGGGCAGTACTCATGTATTTTTAAAAATGCTCACAATAAACAAAATTAAAAGGAAAATTACACAAAGAGAATTTATTTGTGAAATAATTTTGATATTTATTAAATAAAGAAAAATTGCAAATGAAAAAGATCACGCATACCAATAGGTAAACAGGCAAAGGCCATGATCAACTAAGTCAACAAAGAATTGTTTAATAATCAGAAGATAAAATTAGTTTGTACCAAGAAGTTAAGAAATGCCAATAAAACCAAGAGATCATTTTTCCTGAAAATTTGATAATTTAATAATAAAATAGTGTTCATGTATTGAGTTATGTTTATATACTAAGAACTGTTACACTTTTTACATATTTACATACATAACTGAAATAGAGTAAAGATAGTCACTGTTAGAAATGTTCTCAGAATGTGAGAAGGCCAGTATGCCTGGTGGGAAGGGAGTCAGGGAGATCTTGGGAAATGAGGTCTGAGAGACAGTGGTATCTAATAGCTAGCAGGCACTTTTTTTTTTTAAGAGTGGCTATCTCTTAGTGGGACTTAAGGTCATTTTTATTTTCAGATTTGTGCTCATCTCTATGTCTGTATTTTCTAAATGCATGTGTATTACTTTATAAGGAAAAAGTATTTTAATAAAAATTTATTCTTGCCCAGCTGGCATGGTTCAGTGGTTGAGCGTTGAGCTATGAACCAGGAGGTCATGGTTCGATTCCTGGTCAGGGTACCTGCCCAGGTTGTGGGCTCGATCCCAAGTGTCAGTACGCAGGAGGCAGCCAATCAGTGATTCTCTCTCATCATTGATGTTTCTATTTCTCCATCTCCCTTCCTCTCGGAAATCAATAAAAGAAAACTTAAAAATTTTTTATTTAGAAATGAAACATCACCTCTTTGGGATAGTACATTGTGTTCTGTTACATACAAAGAATGCCTAATTCTCTTCATAAATAACAAGCCACTTCTTTTCAGTATATTTATTATATTTTTTATTTTTAAAATCTTTATTGTTGAAAGTATTACATAGCTCCCCTCCCCCCCTCCATTGACCTCTTCCAGCCTACTCCCAACCTCCTCCCCCCCACGCCCCCCACATCCCAGGGCCTCACCACCCCATTGTCTGTGTCCACGGGTTATGCATATATGTATACAAGTTCATTGGTTGATCTATTTATATTTCTTCCTTCCATTTTCTTATCATTTACTTCTTATCTGCATAACCTAATTTGATGTGCTCTAAAATATTTCAGTCTTCTTATATCAAAAAATCCCATTGTTATTTCCAACATAGCTTAATGAAAGAAACATTTAATATGAGAGATTGACCTTACAACTTGGACAAGTCTTATATTTGTTATTCCTCAGTCCCTTCATCAGTTGGTAATGATGATAAGTAAAACATATAGACTCCTTTGAATTACCAGAAGACATCTAAATCCAGTATGTTTAGGCTTCCTGAAATCTATGACTTGCGGTGCAATCTGGTCATAGTTGTGTCATGCCATTGAGACTTTGCATGCCTTTACATTTCCACTCTTCCATTTTTATCTTTTTAATTATTATTCTTTGAGCTATTCTCAGCTCAATCCTTGGGCTGCTGGTGATTGGAAAAAATTTTATTGCCTACAGAAATGATCACAGGCCTGATATGACATTCAGCAGTCCAGAATGTGTCTCCTTTTATTGTGTGGTTTCAAAAACCACAAATTCCATTTAGGTCTTACATTCTTCATTGGGCATTTAAGCAAAACCTTACTCTGTAAATCAGTTGTTTTTATTTATAAGTGACGCATGTAATTTACTTTAGAAGCAAGTGAAAAAAAATTCTATTTAAAGAGAGCCTCGCTCCCAACTTCCTTTCCAATTTTTAAATGTAAAAATTGATTTAGAAAAACAAAGTAAACATGGCAAAGGGACTTAATGAGTGCATTTAATATTTACTAGACCATTTATTGTTTGTTTGCAAAATTTAACTTCAAGTAATCTTAATACATTGAGGCAAATCTTATATCTATTTTATATTTTTTCATTCTATGCAATATCTGTCCTTTTTGATTGCTGTATATGTTTTCACAAAATACTTGCTAGGTGTCTTCTGTGAATAGGAGATACAAAGCTTATATCTAAATCAAAATTCTGAGCTTGGTTTTGAATCAATCAGACAGTGAAGGACTGGTTTGATCAGAGGACCACGACCACACAGCTAGTGAATGACAACTCTGAGATTTAATTATTCTCATATTTGCTTTTCCAGCCATATGAAATAAGCTACACAGCAGCAGTAGGACTCTATGTGGTTAAGAGTATGGGCTCTGGATTTAGGTTCTGCTCATTTGTTGTCTGGCCTTGGGAAAATTACTTCATTTCTCTGTCCTTTAGCTTTCTTACCTGCAAGTGGGGAGAAAAATATGATGATGGACATGAAACATTTAGAATTGTGCCTAGCATATAGTTAACACTCTGTAAATCTTAGGTGTTTTATATTGATACGTATTTAGATGTTATTACTATTCATCACAGATGAAATCTGTTTTGCTCTTTCTGTATGCAAGCTCTGGGTGAGGCACTCTTCACACATGCTCTAATGTCCTAGTGTTCAGCAACTCTCTGCATTCATGAAACTATGTGATGAGTTCAACTGCTCTAAGGGTGGCTTCTAATACTTCCAGTTAGTCTCGCATGGGAGGGATTCAAGGAAATTCAACCATGTAGTATGGTTGGTGGCTAACACCTTTGCTGGGTTGTTAGAAATGTTTTATTTTAATGCATTCATATTTGTCAAATTTTTTATATGGCTTCCATGGTTTGAATATAAAGAATGGCCTCCCCACTAAAATCTTCTCATGGTTTCATATGAAACTGTTACTTTTTCATTTTATTTGCATTAAATATTTGATACATTTGGATTTTATCACCCTCTAATGAATTAGGTAGGAATATGGTCCTTTTTTCTTTATCAAATAGTCAAACAGTTGCCAATACAGATAACCAAACTATCCATATATTGCATAGCTTGCCATTTTTCACTATTGCAAAATGTTGCCATATATATATTTCTCTGTCTCTTTGAGTCTTTTTCTGAATGCCTCTATTGTATTGTTTCATTTGCTAATGTTGTACTGCTTTAATAACTGTAATTATATAACATACTTAAATATCTGTTAGGACTAATACTTCATTACTTATTTATTTACCTGTTTTCCCTATCTTTATTTTTCTACATAAATTTTATAGTAGGTTTTCTTGTTCTCTCAAAAAACATATTTGTATTTCAATGAGATTGTATTGTATTTATAAAATAACTTTACAACTGAACAACACTGAACCATCTTTTCCAAAAAAAAAAAAAGAGTATGCATTGTTATTTATTCAACTTTATTTAATGTCTTTGGCTATAGTTTTCATCACATAATTCTTATACATTTAAGTTTTTTTCTATATGTTTCTGTTACTATTCTAAGTCAAATCTTTTCTTTACTGCATTTTCTCAAGTGGTTGTAAGGAAAGTCAGTTTTTGAAAAGCTGCTGCTGTTGATATTTGTGTATTTCATTTGTATCTAGCCAGCTTAATGATTTTTTATTATGTCAGTTGATGCTCTTGAGTTTATAGATATATAATCATACCATCTGAAATAAGTGACATTTTCTCTCTTAGTCTTCAATTGTTATGACTCTTCTTATTTTTTTCTAATTACTTTGTCCAGTTCTTCAAAAATGTATGGTAATTATTAGCTATGATACAATTTGAGTTTTAATAAAGTGTATTTTATTATGTTAAAGTAACTATCCTTTCAGTTTTATGAAGATTATTTTGAATCAGTAATGGATGTTTAATTTTATCACATGTCTTTTTGGCATCTATAATGATGACTAAATGGCTTATTTCCTTTGCCCTTTTAATTATATTAATTATAGCAGTAAATTTCCTAATAGTGAAGAGCTTCTTTGGGAAAACCCCTGTGAGTCAAGGTGAATCATTTTTTTTTATAAGCTGCTGCTATTAAATGAATTTTACATGAGCATTGATAACATATGTGAGATGGACCTATACTTTTAAAAAACAACTCTGCCAGCTTTTGTTACCAATGCTTTATTTTGTATTGTATATTGGTGTGGAAGAAATGGAAACTTATTCTCACAGTAGTAGAAAATGGTTTCACCAAAGCATTTGGGAGTCTCAGAGAATCTCTCAGAATACTGAGAACTAGACTAGGAGGCTACACTCTCCAGGGTGGTATGGAGAAGACAGCACTCTGCCAATACTGCCAAGGCATCAGACATAATCTTGAACGGCCCATACAAGAAATGCATGGCCGCCCAATGGCACCACAGAATCGGATGCCATTGTTGCCTCTGGAGATCAGAAATGGCTGCAATTCTGCTGCCTGTTGTCAGATTTTCTTTGACAGGTTTCTGGTCCTTGAGTTGCTGGCTGACTTCCAGTCACACTGTGTACATCTGATCTGCGGTAGGTTTTGGGTCTGGCTCTAGCTGCAAAGGAGGCTGGGAAAGCAAAGCTGGCAGTTCCAGTTTCTATAAGGGAAGTCCCTGGTCTATTTTCTCTCTGTAGGGTCTGGGATAAGTAAAATGTTATCAAAATTAATTGAGTCATTGATGTAATTTCTCTGTAAGACTGTATATCTGGGTCTGTTATTGGAGGATTGTAGGGATGGGATTCCTCTGTTGCTAGTGGAAGTGGAGTGCTTGGGGCACTGCTAGAATGAGCATTTATGGAGGCCCCCTTGGGAGGAAGAGAAGTGGAAAAAGGCTTTATTTTCATGGAGTTACATTCTTCTTGTTGTAAAGTCCCGTGTTCCTTAACAGTCCTGAAAAAGATGCAGCTGGGGCTTCAGTAGAGCTAAAAACAAAGCCAGTGTACAGAGTTTCCATCCCATGGTGTTGTAAAGTCCCGTGTTCCTTAACAGTCCTGAAAATGATGCAGCTGGGGCTTCAGTAGAGCTAAAAGCAAAGCCAGTGTACAGAGTTTCCATCCCATGTTGGAGCAGTCTGGTGGAGCATCAGGCTAGATTCAGTCCATCAGTCTATTGTGTGGGTCCACATGGCCCCTAAGAAATGTGGGCAAATGCAGGGAGCATGCCCCCTGCAACAGGAGAGCCAAGAGCACAGGCAAGCAGCAAGAGAGAGCACTCTCCTTGTGCAGGAGTTTAAATGTTAAATTTTCCCGCCTATGCAGTGGTCATGCCTATTCTGGTCATTGACTTGTTCCCAGGTCTGACTGACAGACAGGTAAGTTACCTTCCCACCTCATCCAGACCTTACTGGGCATGTATCTATTGTTCAGTCCCTTCCCCCAGCAATTGGCAGGGAACAGATTTTGAGAATGTTAACTTCAGCATACATATTAACTAGAATTCAGCATTCATTCAGAGGTTTTGTTTTTCCTTTTGAGGCAAAATTATAGCACATAGTGAACAAAAATCATAAGTGTATCTTAATTGAAGTTTGACAAATTGCTACACTGGTGTAATGCAGACCATGTTAAGATATAGAATGTTACCATCAACTTGATAAGTTCTTTCATGCGCCTTCCCAGTCAGTTTTCACCTCTTCACCCTTAGAAGCATACATTATTCTGATACTTTTCCATAGTTGGTAAAAGTGAATCTTCATTTTTATTTGGCCTTTACTATAATAAAATTTTCTTTTTTTATTTAATGCTTTCTGTCTTGTATTCAATTTTATTTGATATTAATATTTTTACCAGTATTTTCTTTTTCTTTGCACTTGCCTGCCATGTCATCTCTGTTTTCTTCCTTAAATTTTTAAAAATATGTGTTTTACATATTGCAAATAGTCAGTTATGTTTTAATAACCTAACTGGAGTTATATATCTTCTACTTAACTTTTAGACAACAAATGTACTTAGCTCTGATAAATTTTGAAATATCTTTCCAAAATGCTTTTGATTCCACATGGCATTTATAGTTCAGTGATTCTAAAGTTGTGTCTATGTGTTATTAGTATCTGATAATAACAATTCATTTTCTAATTTGAGAAATATAATCTAGAAGAATGGCTGTCTATTTTTATTGATCCCAAAATTTTCCTGTTTATGGAATACCTGGTTAGTCATAGAATATATTGGAAACTAAATATATGTAAATACACATTTAAAGTAATAAAAGACAAGAGTCATATAGTATAGAAGATGGAGTTAAATAATATAACAACTTATTACATTCTTCAGACCTCATGATACTTAATCTCTCAGCAGCATAAGTTGCTTTTTTAAACTATCCTTTTCTTGGACTTTTTTAAACAACCCTCCCATGGCCTCTCTCCCATATCTCTGACTATTCATCACGCATCTTTTTAGGTTCATCCTCACGTGTCTTGTATTGTATTTCCTTCACACTTGATCTTAGGCCCTCTTTTTTCCTTTCGTTGCCCTCTCCCCAGGCTCAATTATATGCATATAGTTCAGATATTTACATCTCTGTCTAGTTCAGACTCCTCTGAGCTCCAAAGTTGAATATCTAAAGATCTAAAATTTTCACTTGAATGCTACAGTGATACCTCAAACTTGGCATGTCCTTCTTGGAACTCATGGTTTAAGCACCAGCCGCCCTTTCCCTACCCACCACACCAAACCTGCCTGTCTTTGTTCACCTTTTGAACTAATTGCAGACTTTGTTATTTTGCTTCCTAATATCTTCAGTATTTGTGTGATTCATTTCCTTTACATTTACTACCACTATCTTGGCTCAAGCCATAATCTCTTTCTTTTTGGCTTCCTTCTATATCTTATTTCTTGCAGCCAGAACGAGCTTTTTCAAATAAAAATTTGACAAGTCATCCCCTTGTTTAAAACCCTTCGATGTTTGTCGATGCTTTTAGGATAAAGAAAAAATTCTTCACATAGTCTACAAGGTGTCACCTACTTCCCATCTCAGCTTCCTCTCTATTACTCATACTCTCTCTCTTTTTTTTCTTTCTTGATTAAGGTATTACATACATGTCCTTATCCCTCCATTGTCTCCCCACCCCCTTACTCATGCCCTCACCCCCTGGTGTCTGTGTCCATTGGTTAGGCTTATATGCATGCATACAAGTCCTTTGGTTGATTAAGACTGTATATCTGGGTCTGTTATTGGAGGATTGTAGGGATGGGATTCCTCTGTTGCTAGTGGAAGTGGAGTGCTTGGGGCACTGCTAGAATGAGCATTTATGGAGGCCCCCTTGGGAGGAAGAGAAGTGGAAAAAGGCTTTATTTTCATGGAGTTACATTCTTCTTGTTGTAAAGTCCCGTGTTCCTTAACAGTCCTGAAAATGATGCAGCTGGGGCTTCAGTAGAGCTAAAAGCAAAGCCAGTGTACAGAGTTTCCATCCCATGTTGGAGCAGTCTGGTGGAGCATCAGGCTAGATTCAGTCCATCAGTCTATTGTGTGGGTCCCACATGGCCCTAAGAAATGTGGGCAAATGCAGGGAGCATGCCCCCTGCAACAGGAGAGCCAAGAGCACAGGCAAGCAGCAAGAGAGAGCACTCTCCTTGTGCAGGAGTTTAAATGTTAAATTTTCCCGCCTATGCAGTGGTCATGCCTATTCTGGTCATTGACTTGTTCCCAGGTCTGACTGACAGACAGGTAAGTTACCTTCCCACCTCATCCAGACCTTACTGGGCATGTATCTATTGTTCAGTCCCTTCCCCCAGCAATTGGCAGGGAACAGATTTTGAGAATGTTAACTTCAGCATACATATTAACTAGAATTCAGCATTCATTCAGAGGTTTTGTTTTTCCTTTTGAGGCAAAATTATAGCACATAGTGAACAAAAATCATAAGTGTATCTTAATTGAAGTTTGACAAATTGCTACACTGGTGTAATGCAGACCATGTTAAGATATAGAATGTTACCATCAACTTGATAAGTTCTTTCATGCGCCTTCCCAGTCAGTTTTCACCTCTTCACCCTTAGAAGCATACATTATTCTGATACTTTTCCATAGTTGGTAAAAGTGAATCTTCATTTTTATTTGGCCTTTACTATAATAAAATTTTCTTTTTTTATTTAATGCTTTCTGTCTTGTATTCAATTTTATTTGATATTAATATTTTTACCAGTATTTTCTTTTTCTTTGCACTTGCCTGCCATGTCATCTCTGTTTTCTTCCTTAAATTTTTAAAAATATGTGTTTTACATATTGCAAATAGTCAGTTATGTTTTAATAACCTAACTGGAGTTATATATCTTCTACTTAACTTTTAGACAACAAATGTACTTAGCTCTGATAAATTTTGAAATATCTTTCCAAAATGCTTTTGATTCCACATGGCATTTATAGTTCAGTGATTCTAAAGTTGTGTCTATGTGTTATTAGTATCTGATAATAACAATTCATTTTCTAATTTGAGAAATATAATCTAGAAGAATGGCTGTCTATTTTTATTGATCCCAAAATTTTCCTGTTTATGGAATACCTGGTTAGTCATAGAATATATTGGAAACTAAATATATGTAAATACACATTTAAAGTAATAAAAGACAAGAGTCATATAGTATAGAAGATGGAGTTAAATAATATAACAACTTATTACATTCTTCAGACCTCATGATACTTAATCTCTCAGCAGCATAAGTTGCTTTTTTAAACTATCCTTTTCTTGGACTTTTTTAAACAACCCTCCCATGGCCTCTCTCCCATATCTCTGACTATTCATCACGCATCTTTTTAGGTTCATCCTCACGTGTCTTGTATTGTATTTCCTTCACACTTGATCTTAGGCCCTCTTTTTTCCTTTCGTTGCCCTCTCCCCAGGCTCAATTATATGCATATAGTTCAGATATTTACATCTCTGTCTAGTTCAGACTCCTCTGAGCTCCAAAGTTGAATATCTAAAGATCTAAAATTTTCACTTGAATGCTACAGTGATACCTCAAACTTGGCATGTCCTTCTTGGAACTCATGGTTTAAGCACCAGCCGCCCTTTCCCTACCCACCACACCAAACCTGCCTGTCTTTGTTCACCTTTTGAACTAATTGCAGACTTTGTTATTTTGCTTCCTAATATCTTCAGTATTTGTGTGATTCATTTCCTTTACATTTACTACCACTATCTTGGCTCAAGCCATAATCTCTTTCTTTTTGGCTTCCTTCTATATCTTATTTCTTGCAGCCAGAACGAGCTTTTTCAAATAAAAATTTGACAAGTCATCCCCTTGTTTAAAACCCTTCGATGTTTGTCGATGCTTTTAGGATAAAGAAAAAATTCTTCACATAGTCTACAAGGTGTCACCTACTTCCCATCTCAGCTTCCTCTCTATTACTCATACTCTCTCTCTTTTTTTTCTTTCTTGATTAAGGTATTACATACATGTCCTTATCCCTCCATTGTCTCCCCACCCCCTTACTCATGCCCTCACCCCCTGGTGTCTGTGTCCATTGGTTAGGCTTATATGCATGCATACAAGTCCTTTGGTTGATTCTTAGGATTGAATATTTATATAGATTCTTCTCTTTGCCTGGCATATTATTCCTAGGAACCCCTCTTAACCTAATTAATTTTATTTATCCTTCAGACTGCATTTGGTGTCAGTTTATCATGAAAGCCTTCTAATTATAATCCTTTGTATTAGGGTTCTCCAGAGAAACAGAACCAATAGAATATATACAGAGAGATTAATTGTAAGATATTAGCTCATGTTATTATGGAAGCTGAGAAGTCCCATGATTTGCTGGAAACCCAAGAAAGCTGCTAGTGCCCTGAGGACCAGTAGCACTGAGGACAGGAGATCAATGTCTGAGCTCAACCAGTTAGAGGGACTGGCATCCAATCTTCCTCCATCTTTTCATTCTTCTCGGGCTCTTGGTGGGTTGGATGATGCCCATCCACCAATTCAAATATTAATCTCTTCTAGAAACACGTTTATAGCCATACCCAGAAATTATGTTTAGTCAGATATCTAGGCATTTCATGGCACAGTGGCCCTAACTTTTATGTGTTCTGTGGCCCAAGTTGACACAGAAATAAACCGTGACACCCCTCATGGCACTGTATACCTTTTCTTCATGGTGCTACAACAGTTACACTTTTGCACTTATTAGTGTGATTATTTGAGTAAGAACCATCTCTCCAACTAGACTGTAAGTTTCTTAAGGAGGACCATAATGGCTTTATTCACCACTGTATTCTTACATGTATACTCCGTCTAGTGATTGAGTGAATAATTGAAAGGGTGATAAAGGAATATGAGTTTTATCCATGTAGATATTAAATGATCACATTGAAACTTAACATTACAAATGCCTCATTGTAACAGATAAACTTTCTACAAAAATGGTGGGTTCTCTGCAACATGCATTACATGTGAATTTATAACTGTACATTTTTATAATCGTGTGGGTGAGCTTTTCCTGCCTATGTTTTTATTGAAAAAGGTTAAGTTGTAGAATCTCCTACTTGAAAATTGCAGACTTTGTTATTTTGCTTCCTAATATCTTCAGGTTAAGTTGTAGAATCTCCTACTTGAACATTACATTTACACTATCATTAGAAAAGATGATTCACTTCAGTCAAATGATCTATATTCAGAAGCCCAGTCTTGAGAAATAAGTAAACAACTATGGTCCTTAAGGAGAAAATCTAATGATTCACACAATGCTGTATATTTCCACTCTATTCACTTCGTGTGGCATTAATCAGAATCAACAATTTTATGGTTCCCAAGTACGTCACTGCCATAATCACATTAACTTTGAGAGCAGCTTCAATGACAACATATATCATAGTTGCAACAAATACGAATATGTAGAAAAATAATATGTAGAGTGAAAATATTTACACAGACTTAAGTTCCAATTCTGGCTTTATAATTTATAAATTCTTATGTGTCAGTTTCCTTTAACTTGGGAAAAGTAATTTCTCATTGTGTTGCTGTGATAAATTGCTTTCAAGGGCTTGGCCTAGTTTCTGTCTCATAGAAGCCATTTAATACATGTTCCCTCTAACTCCATCATTATTTTAAAGTAAAAAAAAAGAGAGAGAGAGAGAAATGTTTATATTCTATGAGTGAATTGAGGAGTTCCAAATCTGGCTGATTATCAGTATCATCTGAGAAGCCTTTATAAAAAGGTAGATTCCCAAACTCTATGGTGGTACAGACTCTACAGGTTTGGATTGGAGCCCAGAAACCTATGGTTTTCCAAAGTTCTACAGGTGTTTCTGATGTTGAACCAAACGTTTCCACATGTGCTAGGGCATTACACTCTTTTTATAACTGCCATTTATTGTGATGAGCCTGGTACTTTATTTCCATTACTCCCAATAATGGAATAATAATTCCATAACATTTATGTGGTACAGAACAATTGAATTTGTCCAAGTTAGGTTATGAATTAAGTGCTGATAGACTCCAAAGCTCATTTTCTTTATTATTCTATATGGCATCTCTCTCTCTCTCAATCATTTAAAAATTCATTATTGGTAACTTGCTCAAATTCTGTACGATCAGTAGATTCTAAGATGGTATGTGAGAACTTGCCCTATGTAGGGAACATGAGGCAATGTTATAGAATGAGTAGTACCAGAGTCTTGGTGGAAGACCAAGGATGTATCCACTCCTGACATTCTAGCTTTGTGGCTTTAGACAAGTCTATCAATTTGTCTGAGTTTTAGCTCCCTCAATTATAAAACATAGATAATACATGAGATTACAAGACTTTTGCCATGAGATTTATTATGATAATGAGATAATGTAATATAAAATGACACATGAATATAAGGTGGTCTTATTATCTGAGTTTGTTAATCTTGTCATCCTCCTTATCTAATAAAAGAGAAACATGGTAATTAGCCGTACCTCCGCTACCCTTCCCATTGGCTAATCAGGGCGATATGCAAATTAACTGCCAGCCAAGATGGCGGCCGGCAGCCAGGCAGCTTGAAGCGAACATGAGGCTTGCTTGCTTCAGTGACGGAGGAAGCCAACGTTCCCCGCCTGCCGCTGCCGGCCTCTGAGCTTGCAGTTTGAAACATTGTTACAAATATAGAAGCTAAACAAAACCCCAGAAACCTGCTTTCAGCCAGCCGGGATCTCAGAGCTGGAGTTGAAACAGTGTTTCGATTATAGAACCCAAACAAACCAGATACCTGCTTTCAGCAGCCGAGGCCTCAGAGCTGGAGCCAAGCCTCAGAGCTAAAGCTGGCCCAAAAAAAAAAAAAAAAAAGAAAAAAAGGAGCGGTTGGGAGCTTCAGTCACC